>NC_092718.1:81026053-81326053 GCF_047496885.1 Scyliorhinus torazame | reverse complement strand
AATCACACACAGAGTACAGAATCACACACAGAGTACAGAATCACACAAAGAGTACAGAATCACACACACAGAGTGCAGAATCACACATACAGAGTGCAGAATCACACACACAGAGTACAGAATCACACGCATAGTACAGAATCACACACTGAATACAGAATCACACAGAGTACAGAATCACACGCATAGTACAGAATCACACGCATAGTACAGAATGACACACGCAGAGTACAGAATCACAAACAGAGTACAGAATCACACACACAGAGTACAGAATCACACGCAGAGTGCAAAATCACACACAGAGTGCAGAATCACACACAGAGTACAGAATCACACGCATAGTACAGAATCACACACACAGAGTACAGAATCACACACACAGAGTGCAGAATCACACACAGAGTACAGAATCACACGCATAGTACAGAATCACACACACAGAGTACAGAATCGCACACAGAGTACAGAATCACACACAGAGTACAGAATCACACACAGAGTGCAGAATCACACACAGTGCAGAATCACACACACAGAGTACAAAATCACACAGAGTACAGAATCACACATACAGAGTACAGAATCACACACAGGGTACAGAATCACACACCGAGTACAGAATCACACACACAGTACAGAATCACACACACAGAGTACAGAATCAGACAGATTACAGAATCACACATACAGAGTACAGAATCACACACAGGGTACAGAATCTCACACAGAGTACAGAATCACACACAGAGTACAGAATCACACACAAGCATACAGAATCACACACACAGAGTGCAGAATCACACACAGAGTACAGAATCACACACAAGAGTACAGAATCAAACACAGAGTACAGAATCACACACAGAGTACAGAATCACACACACAGAGTGCAGAATCACACATAAAGAGTACAGAATCACACACCCAGAGTACAGAATCACACGCATAGTACAGAATCACACACACAGAGTACAGAATCCCATACATAGTACAGAATCACACACACAGTACAGAATCACACATAGAGTACAGAATCATCACAGAGTACAGAATCACACACAGAGTACAGAATCACATAAATTGTACAGAATCACACACAGAGTACAGAATCACACGTATAGTAAAGAATCACACGCATAGTACAGAATCACACACAGAGTACAGAATCACACACAGAGTACAGAATCACACAAAGAGTACAGAATCACACACAGAGTGCAGAATCACACACAGTACAGAATCACACACACAGAGTACAGAATCACACAGAGTACAGAATCACACATACAGAGTACAGAAACACACAAAGAGTACAGAATCACACACACAGAGTGCGGAATCACACACACAGAGTACAGAATCACACGCATAGTACAGAATCACACACTGAATACAGAATCACACAGAGTACAGAATCACACGCATAGTACAGAATCACATACCGAGTACAGAATCACACACAGAGTACAGAATCACACACAGTGTACAGAATCACACACAGAGTACAGAATCACACACAGAGTACAGAATCACACAAAGAGTACAGAATCACACACACAGTGCAGAATCACACATACAGAGTGCAGAATCACACACGCAGAGTACAGAATCACACGCATAGTACAGAATCACACACTGAATACAGAATCACACAGAGTACAGAATCACACGCATAGTACAGAATCACACGCATAGTACAGAATCACACACGCAGAGTACAGAATCACACACAGAGTACAGAATCACACACAGAGTACAGAATCACACGCAGAGTGCACAATCACACACAGAGTGCAGAATCACACACAGAGTACAGAATCACACGCATAGTACAGAATCACACACACAGAGTACAGAATCACACACACAGAGTGCAGAATCACACACAGAGTACAGAATCACACACACAGAGTGCGGAATCACACACACAGAGTACAGAATCACACGCATAGTACAGAATCACACACTGAATACAGAATCACACAGAGTACAGAATCACACGCATAGTACAGAATCACATACCGAGTACAGAATCACACACAGAGTACAGAATCACACACAGTGTACAGAATCACACACAGAGTACAGAATCACACACAGAGTACAGAATCACACACAGAGTACAGAATCACACAAAGAGTACAGAATCACACACACAGTGCAGAATCACACATACAGAGTGCAGAATCACACACGCAGAGTACAGAATCACACGCATAGTACAGAATCACACACTGAATACAGAATCACACAGAGTACAGAATCACACGCATAGTACAGAATCACACGCATAGTACAGAATCACACACGCAGAGTACAGAATCACACACAGAGTACAGAATCACACACAGAGTACAGAATCACACGCAGAGTGCACAATCACACACAGAGTGCAGAATCACACACGGAGTACAGAATCACACGCATAGTACAGAATCACACACACAGAGTACAGAATCACACACACAGAGTGCAGAATCACACACAGAGTACAGAATCACACGCATAGTACAGAATCACACACAGAGTACAGAATCACACACAGAGTACAGAATCACACACAGAGTACAGAATCACACACAGAGTGCAGAATCACACACAGTACAGAATCACACACACAGAGTACAGAATCACACAGAGTACAGAATCACACATACAGAGTACAGAATCACACACAGGGTACAGAATCACACACCGAGTACAGAATCACACACACAGTACAGAATCACACACACAGAGTACAGAATCACACAGAGTACAGAATCACACATACAGAGTACAGAATCACACACAGGGTACAGGATCTCACACAGAGTACAGAATCACACACAGAGTACAGAATCACACACAAGCATACAGAATCACACTCACAGAGTACAGAATCACACAGAAGTACAGAATCACACACAGAGTACAGAATCTCACACAGCGTACAGAATCACACACAGAGTACAGAATCACACACACAGAGTGCAGAATCACACATACAGAGTACAGAATCACACACACAGTGCAGAATCACACACACAGAGTACAGAATCACACAGAGTACAGAATCACACACACAGAGTGCAGAATCACACATACAGAGTGCAGAATCACACACACAGAGTACAGAATCACACGCATAGTACAGAATCACACACTGAATACAGAATCACACAGAGTACAGAATCACACGCAGAGTACAGAATCACATACAGAGTACAGAATCACACACAGAGTACAGAATCACACACTGTGTACAGAATCACACACAGAGTACAGAATCACACACAGAGTACAGAATCACACACAGAGTACAGAATCACACAAAGAGTACAGAATCACACACACAGAGTGCAGAATCACACATACAGAGTGCAGAATCACACACACAGAGTACAGAATCACACGCATAGTACAGAATCACACACTGAATACAGAATCACACAGAGTACAGAATCACACGCATAGTACAGAATCACACGCATAGTACAGAATGACACACGCAGAGTACAGAATCACACACAGAGTACAGAATCACACACACAGAGTACAGAATCACACGCAGAGTGCAAAATCACACACAGAGTGCAGAATCACACACAGAGTACAGAATCACACGCATAGTACAGAATCACACACACAGAGTACAGAATCACACACACAGAGTGCAGAATCACACACAGAGTACAGAATCACACGCATAGTACAGAATCACACACACAGAGTACAGAAACGCACACAGAGTACAGAATCACACACAGAGTACAGAATCACACACAGAGTGCAGAATCACACACAGTGCAGAATCACACACACAGAGTACAAAATCACACAGAGTACAGAATCACACATACAGAGTACAGAATCACACACAGGGTACAGAATCACACACCGAGTACAGAATCACACACACAGTACAGAATCACACACACAGAGTACAGAATCAGACAGATTACAGAATCACACATACAGAGTACAGAATCACACACAGGGTACAGAATCTCACACAGAGTACAGAATCACACACAGAGTACAGAATCACACACAAGCATACAGAATCACACACACAGAGTGCAGAATCACACACAGAGTACAGAATCACACACAAGAGTACAGAATCAAACACAGAGTACAGAATCACACACAGAGTACAGAATCACACACACAGAGTGCAGAATCACACATAAAGAGTACAGAATCACACACCCAGAGTACAGAATCACACGCATAGTACAGAATCACACACACAGAGTACAGAATCCCATACATAGTACAGAATCACACACACAGTACAGAATCACACATAGAGTACAGAATCATCACAGAGTACAGAATCACACACAGAGTACAGAATCACATAAATTGTACAGAATCACACACAGAGTACAGAATCACACGTATAGTAAAGAATCACACGCATAGTACAGAATCACACACAGAGTACAGAATCACACACAGAGTACAGAATCACACAAAGAGTACAGAATCACACACAGAGTGCAGAATCACACACAGTACAGAATCACACACACAGAGTACAGAATCACACAGAGTACAGAATCACACATACAGAGTACAGAAACACACAAAGAGTACAGAATCACACACACAGAGTGCGGAATCACACACACAGAGTACAGAATCACACGCATAGTACAGAATCACACACTGAATACAGAATCACACAGAGTACAGAATCACACGCATAGTACAGAATCACATACCGAGTACAGAATCACACACAGAGTACAGAATCACACACAGTGTACAGAATCACACACAGAGTACAGAATCACACACAGAGTACAGAATCACACACAGAGTACAGAATCACACAAAGAGTACAGAATCACACACACAGTGCAGAATCACACATACAGAGTGCAGAATCACACACGCAGAGTACAGAATCACACGCATAGTACAGAATCACACACTGAATACAGAATCACACAGAGTACAGAATCACACGCATAGTACAGAATCACACGCATAGTACAGAATCACACACGCAGAGTACAGAATCACACACAGAGTACAGAATCACACACAGAGTACAGAATCACACGCAGAGTGCACAATCACACACAGAGTGCAGAATCACACACAGAGTACAGAATCACACGCATAGTACAGAATCACACACACAGAGTACAGAATCACACACACAGAGTGCAGAATCACACACAGAGTACAGAATCACACGCATAGTACAGAATCACACACAGAGTACAGAATCACACACAGAGTACAGAATCACACACAGAGTACAGAATCACACACAGAGTGCAGAATCACACACAGTACAGAATCACACACACAGAGTACAGAATCACACAGAGTACAGAATCACACATACAGAGTACAGAATCACACACAGGGTACAGAATCACACACCGAGTACAGAATCACACACACAGTACAGAATCACACACACAGAGTACAGAATCACACAGAGTACAGAATCACACATACAGAGTACAGAATCACACACAGGGTACAGGATCTCACACAGAGTACAGAATCACACACAGAGTACAGAATCACACACAAGCATACAGAATCACACTCACAGAGTACAGAATCACACAGAAGTACAGAATCACACACAGAGTACAGAATCTCACACAGCGTACAGAATCACACACAGAGTACAGAATCACACACACAGAGTGCAGAATCACACATACAGAGTACAGAATCACACACACAGTGCAGAATCACACACACAGAGTACAGAATCACACAGAGTACAGAATCACACATACAGAGTACAGAATCACACGCAGAGTACAGAATCACATACAGAGTACAGAATCACACACAGAGTACAGAATCACACACTGTGTACAGAATCACACACAGAGTACAGAATCACAAACAGAGTACAGAATCAAACACAGAGTATAGAATCACACGCATAGTACAGAATCACACACTGAATACAGAATCACACAGAGTACAGAATCACACGCAGAGTACAGAATCACATACAGAGTACAGAATCACACACAGAGTACAGAATCACACACTGTGTACAGAATCACACACAGAGTACAGAATCACACACAGAGTACAGAATCACACACAGAGTACAGAATCACACAAAGAGTACAGAATCACACATACAGAGTGCAGAATCACACACACAGAGTACAGAATCACACGCATAGTACAGAATCACACACTGAATACAGAATCACACAGAGTACAGAATCACACGCATAGTACAGAATCACACGCATAGTACAGAATGACACACGCAGAGTACAGAATCACACACAGAGTACAGAATCACACACACAGAGTACAGAATCACACGCAGAGTGCAAAATCACACACAGAGTGCAGAATCACACACAGAGTACAGAATCACACGCATAGTACAGAATCACACACACAGAGTACAGAATCACACACACAGAGTGCAGAATCACACACAGAGTACAGAATCACACGCATAGTACAGAATCACACACACAGAGTACAGAATCGCACACAGAGTACAGAATCACACACAGAGTACAGAATCACACACAGAGTGCAGAATCACACATAGTGCAGAATCACACACACAGAGTACAGAATCACACAGAGTACAGAATCACACATACGGAGTACAGAATCACACACAGGGTACAGAATCACACACCGAGTACAGAATCACACACACAGTACAGAATCACACACACAGAGTACAGAATCAGACAGATTACAGAATCACACATACAGAGTACAGAATCACACACAGGGTACAGAATCTCACACAGAGTACAGAATCACACACAGAGTACAGAATCACACACAAGCATACAGAATCACACACACAGAGTGCAGAATCACACACAGAGTACAGAATCACACACAAGAGTACAGAATCAAACACAGAGTACAGAATCACACACAGAGTACAGAATCACACACACAGAGTGCAGAATCACACATAAAGAGTACAGAATCACACACCCAGAGTACAGAATCACACGCATAGTACAGAATCACACACACAGAGTACAGAATCCCATACATAGTACAGAATCACACACACAGTACAGAATCACACATAGAGTACAGAATCATCACAGAGTACAGAATCACACACAGAGTACAGAATCACATAAATTGTACAGAATCACACACAGAGTACAGAATCACACGTATAGTAAAGAATCACACGCATAGTACAGAATCACACACAGAGTACAGAATCACACACAGAGTACAGAATCACACAAAGAGTACAGAATCACACACAGAGTGCAGAATCACACACAGTACAGAATCACACACACAGAGTACAGAATCACAAAGAGTACAGAATCACACATACAGAGTACAGAAACACACAAAGAGTACAGAATCACACACACAGAGTGCGGAATCACACACACAGAGTACAGAATCACACGCATAGTACAGAATCACATACCGAGTACAGAATCACACACAGAGTACAGAATCACACACAGTGTACAGAATCACACACAGAGTACAGAATCACACACAGAGTACAGAATCACACACAGAGTACAGAATCACACAAAGAGTACAGAATCACACACACAGTGCAGAATCACACATACAGAGTGCAGAATCACACACGCAGAGTACAGAATCACACGCATAGTACAGAATCACACACTGAATACAGAATCACACAGAGTACAGAATCACACGCATAGTACAGAATCACACGCACAGTACAGAATCACACACGCAGAGTACAGAATCACACACAGAGTACAGAATCACACACACAGAGTACAGAATCACACGCAGAGTGCACAATCACACACAGAGTGCAGAATCACACACAGAGTACAGAATCACACGCATAGTACAGAATCACACACACAGAGTACAGAATCACACACACAGAGTGCAGAATCACACACAGAGTACAGAATCACACGCATAGTACAGAATCACACACAGAGTACAGAATCACACACAGAGTACAGAATCACACACAGAGTACAGAATCACACACAGAGTGCAGAATCACACAGAGTACAGAATCACACACACAGAGTACAGAATCACACAGAGTACAGAATCACACATACAGAGTACAGAATCACACACAGGGTACAGAATCACACACCGAGTACAGAATCACACACACAGTACAGAATCACACACACAGAGTACAGAATCACACAGAGTACAGAATCACACATACAGAGTACAGAATCACACACAGGGTACAGGATCTCACACAGAGTACAGAATCACACACAGAGTACAGAATCACACACAAGCATACAGAATCACACACACAGAGTACAGAATCACACAGAGTACAGAATCACACACAGAGTACAGAATCTCACACAGCGTACAGAATCACACACAGAGTACAGAATCACACACACAGAGTGCAGAATCACACATACAGAGTACAGAATCACACACACAGTGCAGAATCACACACACAGAGTACAGAATCACACAGAGTACAGAATCACACATACAGAGTACAGAATCACACGCAGAGTACAGAATCACATACAGAGTACAGAATCACACACAGAGTACAGAATCACACACTGTGTACAGAATCACACACAGAGTACAGAATCACACACAGAGTACAGAATCAAACACAGAGTACAGAATCACACAAAGAGTACAGAATCACACACACAGAGTGCAGAATCACACATACAGAGTGCAGAATCACACACACAGAGTACAGAATCACACGCATAGTACAGAATCACACACTGAATACAGAATCACACAGAGTACAGAATCACACGCATAGTACAGAATCACACGCATAGTACAGAATGACACACGCAGAGTACAGAATCACACACAGAGTACAGAATCACACACACAGAGTACAGAATCACACGCAGAGTGCAAAATCACACACAGAGTGCAGAATCACACACAGAGTACAGAATCACACGCATAGTACAGAATCACACACACAGAGTACAGAATCACACACACAGAGTGCAGAATCACACACAGAGTACAGAATCACACGCATAGTACAGAATCACACACACAGAGTACAGAATCGCACACAGAGTACAGAATCACACACAGAGTACAGAATCACACACAGAGTGCAGAATCACACACAGTGCAGAATCACACACACAGAGTACAGAATCACACAGAGTACAGAATCACACATACAGAGTACAGAATCACACACAGGCTACAGAATCACACGCATAGTACAGAATCACACACACAGAGTACAGAATCCCATACATAGTACAGAATCACACACACAGTACAGAATCACACACACAGAGTACAGAATCGCACACAGAGTACAGAATCACACACAGAGTACAGAATCACACACAGAGTGCAGAATCACACACAGTGCAGAATCACACACACAGAGTACAGAATCACACAGAGTACAGAATCACACATACAGAGTACAGAATCACACACAGGGTACAGAATCACACACCGAGTACAGAATCACACACACAGTACAGAATCACACACACAGAGTACAGAATCAGACAGATTACAGAATCACACATACAGAGTACAGAATCACACACAGGGTACAGAATCTCACACAGAGTACAGAATCACACACAGAGTACAGAATCACACACAAGCATACAGAATCACACACACAGAGTGCAGAATCACACACAGAGTACAGAATCACACACAAGAGTACAGAATCAAACACAGAGTACAGAATCACACACAGAGTACAGAATCACACACACAGAGTGCAGAATCACACATAAAGAGTACAGAATCACACACCCAGAGTACAGAATCACACGCATAGTACAGAATCACACACACAGAGTACAGAATCCCATACATAGTACAGAATCACACACACAGTACAGAATCACACATAGAGTACAGAATCATCACAGAGTACAGAATCACACACAGAGTACAGAATCACATAAATTGTACAGAATCACACACAGAGTACAGAATCACACGTATAGTAAAGAATCACACGCATAGTACAGAATCACACACAGAGTACAGAATCACACACAGAGTACAGAATCACACAAAGAGTACAGAATCACACACAGAGTGCAGAATCACACACAGTACAGAATCACACACACAGAGTACAGAATCACACAGAGTACAGAATCACACATACAGAGTACAGAAACACACAAAGAGTACAGAATCACACACACAGAGTGCGGAATCACACACACAGAGTACAGAATCACACGCATAGTACAGAATCACACACTGAATACAGAATCACACAGAGTACAGAATCACACGCATAGTACAGAATCACATACCGAGTACAGAATCACACACAGAGTACAGAATCACACACAGTGTACAGAATCACACACAGAGTACAGAATCACACACAGAGTACAGAATCACACACAGAGTACAGAATCACACAAAGAGTACAGAATCACACACACAGTGCAGAATCACACATACAGAGTGCAGAATCACACACGCAGAGTACAGAATCACACGCATAGTACAGAATCACACACTGAATACAGAATCACACAGAGTACAGAATCACACGCATAGTACAGAATCACACGCATAGTACAGAATCACACACGCAGAGTACAGAATCACACACAGAGTACAGAATCACACACACAGAGTACAGAATCACACGCAGAGTGCACAATCACACACAGAGTGCAGAATCACACACAGAGTACAGAATCACACGCATAGTACAGAATCACACACACAGAGTACAGAATCACACACACAGAGTGCAGAATCACACACAGAGTACAGAATCACACGCATAGTACAGAATCACACACAGAGTACAGAATCACACACAGAGTACAGAATCACACACAGAGTACAGAATCACACACAGAGTGCAGAATCACACACAGTACAGAATCACACACACAGAGTACAGAATCACACAGAGTACAGAATCACACATACAGAGTACAGAATCACACACAGGGTACAGAATCACACACCGAGTACAGAATCACACACACAGTACAGAATCACACACACAGAGTACAGAATCACACAGAGTACAGAATCACACATACAGAGTACAGAATCACACACAGGGTACAGGATCTCACACAGAGTACAGAATCACACACAGAGTACAGAATCACACACAAGCATACAGAATCACACACACAGAGTACAGAATCACACAGAAGTACAGAATCACACACAGAGTACAGAATCTCACACAGCGTACAGAATCACACACTGAGTACAGAATCACACACACAGAGTGCAGAATCACACATACAGAGTACAGAATCACACACACAGTGCAGAATCACACACACAGAGTACAGAATCACACAGAGTACAGAATCACACATACAGAGTACAGAATCACACGCAGAGTACAGAATCACATACAGAGTACAGAATCACACACAGAGTACAGAATCACACACTGTGTACAGAATCACACACAGAGTACAGAATCACAAACAGAGTACAGAATCAAACACAGAGTATAGAATCACACGCATAGTACAGAATCACACACTGAATACAGAATCACACAGAGTACAGAATCACACGCAGAGTACAGAATCACATACAGAGTACAGAATCACACACAGAGTACAGAATCACACACTGTGTACAGAATCACACACAGAGTACAGAATCACACACAGAGTACAGAATCACACACAGAGTACAGAATCACACAAAGAGTACAGAATCACACATACAGAGTGCAGAATCACACACACAGAGTACAGAATCACACGCATAGTACAGAATCACACACTGAATACAGAATCACACAGAGTACAGAATCACACGCATAGTACAGAATCACACGCATAGTACAGAATGACACACGCAGAGTACAGAATCACACACAGAGTACAGAATCACACACACAGAGTACAGAATCACACGCAGAGTGCAAAATCACACACAGAGTGCAGAATCACACACAGAGTACAGAATCACACGCATAGTACAGAATCACACACACAGAGTACAGAATCACACACACAGAGTGCAGAATCACACACAGAGTACAGAATCACACGCATAGTACAGAATCACACACACAGAGTACAGAATCGCACACAGAGTACAGAATCACACACAGAGTACAGAATCACACACAGAGTGCAGAATCACACATAGTGCAGAATCACACACACAGAGTACAGAATCACACAGAGTACAGAATCACACATACGGAGTACAGAATCACACACAGGGTACAGAATCACACACCGAGTACAGAATCACACACACAGTACAGAATCACACACACAGAGTACAGAATCAGACAGATTACAGAATCACACATACAGAGTACAGAATCACACACAGGGTACAGAATCTCACACAGAGTACAGAATCACACACAGAGTACAGAATCACACACAAGCATACAGAATCACACACACAGAGTGCAGAATCACACACAGAGTACAGAATCACACACAAGAGTACAGAATCAAACACAGAGTACAGAATCACACACAGAGTACAGAATCACACACACAGAGTGCAGAATCACACATAAAGAGTACAGAATCACACACCCAGAGTACAGAATCACACACAAGAGTACAGAATCAAACACAGAGTACAGAATCACACACAAGAGTACAGAATCACACACACAGAGTACAGAATCCCATACATAGTACAGAATCACACACACAGTACAGAATCACACATAGAGTACAGAATCATCACAGAGTACAGAATCACACACAGAGTACAGAATCACATAAATTGTACAGAATCACACACAGAGTACAGAATCACACGTATAGTAAAGAATCACACGCATAGTACAGAATCACACACAGAGTACAGAATCACACACAGAGTACAGAATCACACAAAGAGTACAGAATCACACACAGAGTGCAGAATCACACACAGTACAGAATCACACACACAGAGTACAGAATCACAAAGAGTACAGAATCACACATACAGAGTACAGAAACACACAAAGAGTACAGAATCACACACACAGAGTGCGGAATCACACACACAGAGTACAGAATCACACGCATAGTACAGAATCACATACCGAGTACAGAATCACACACAGAGTACAGAATCACACACAGTGTACAGAATCACACACAGAGTACAGAATCACACACAGAGTACAGAATCACACACAGAGTACAGAATCACACAAAGAGTACAGAATCACACACACAGTGCAGAATCACACATACAGAGTGCAGAATCACACACGCAGAGTACAGAATCACACGCATAGTACAGAATCACACACTGAATACAGAATCACACAGAGTACAGAATCACACGCATAGTACAGAATCACACGCATAGTACAGAATCACACACGCAGAGTACAGAATCACACACAGAGTACAGAATCACACACACAGAGTACAGAATCACACGCAGAGTGCACAATCACTCACAGAGTGCAGAATCACACACAGAGTACAGAATCACACGCATAGTACAGAATCACACACACAGAGTACAGAATCACACACACAGAGTGCAGAATCACACACAGAGTACAGAATCACACGCATAGTACAGAATCACACACAGAGTACAGAATCACACACAGAGTACAGAATCACACACAGAGTACAGAATCACACACAGAGTGCAGAATCACACACAGTACAGAATCACACACACAGAGTACAGAATCACACAGAGTACAGAATCACACATACAGAGTACAGAATCACACACAGGGTACAGAATCACACACCGAGTACAGAATCACACACACAGTACAGAATCACACACACAGAGTACAGAATCACACAGAGTACAGAATCACACATACAGAGTACAGAATCACACACAGGGTACAGGATCTCACACAGAGTACAGAATCACACACAGAGTACAGAATCACACACAAGCATACAGAATCACACACACAGAGTACAGAATCACACAGAGTACAGAATCACACACAGAGTACAGAATCTCACACAGCGTACAGAATCACACACAGAGTACAGAATCACACACACAGAGTGCAGAATCACACATACAGAGTACAGAATCACACACACAGTGCAGAATCACACACACAGAGTACAGAATCACACAGAGTACAGAATCACACATACAGAGTACAGAATCACACGCAGAGTACAGAATCACATACAGAGTACAGAATCACACACAGAGTACAGAATCACACACTGTGTACAGAATCACACACAGAGTACAGAATCACACACAGAGTACAGAATCAAACACAGAGTACAGAATCACACAAAGAGTACAGAATCACACACACAGAGTGCAGAATCACACATACAGAGTGCAGAATCACACACACAGAGTACAGAATCACACGCATAGTACAGAATCACACACTGAATACAGAATCACACAGAGTACAGAATCACACGCATAGTACAGAATCACACGCATAGTACAGAATGACACACGCAGAGTACAGAATCACACACAGAGTACAGAATCACACACACAGAGTACAGAATCACACGCAGAGTGCAAAATCACACACAGAGTGCAGAATCACACACAGAGTACAGAATCACACGCATAGTACAGAATCACACACACAGAGTACAGAATCACACACACAGAGTGCAGAATCACACACAGAGTACAGAATCACACGCATAGTACAGAATCACACACACAGAGTACAGAATCGCACACAGAGTACAGAATCACACACAGAGTACAGAATCACACACAGAGTGCAGAATCACACACAGTGCAGAATCACACACACAGAGTACAGAATCACACAGAGTACAGAATCACACATACAGAGTACAGAATCACACACAGGCTACAGAATCACACGCATAGTACAGAATCACACACACAGAGTACAGAATCCCATACATAGTACAGAATCACACACACAGTACAGAATCACACACACAGAGTACAGAATCGCACACAGAGTACAGAATCACACACAGAGTACAGAATCACACACAGAGTGCAGAATCACACACAGTGCAGAATCACACACACAGAGTACAGAATCACACAGAGTACAGAATCACACATACAGAGTACAGAATCACACACAGGGTACAGAATCACACACCGAGTACAGAATCACACACACAGTACAGAATCACACACACAGAGTACAGAATCAGACAGATTACAGAATCACACATACAGAGTACAGAATCACACACAGGGTACAGAATCTCACACAGAGTACAGAATCACACACAGAGTACAGAATCACACACAAGCATACAGAATCACACACACAGAGTGCAGAATCACACACAGAGTACAGAATCACACACAAGAGTACAGAATCAAACACAGAGTACAGAATCACACACAGAGTACAGAATCACACACACAGAGTGCAGAATCACACATAAAGAGTACAGAATCACACACCCAGAGTACAGAATCACACGCATAGTACAGAATCACACACACAGAGTACAGAATCCCATACATAGTACAGAATCACACACACAGTACAGAATCACACATAGAGTACAGAATCATCACAGAGTACAGAATCACACACAGAGTACAGAATCACATAAATTGTACAGAATCACACACAGAGTACAGAATCACACGTATAGTAAAGAATCACACGCATAGTACAGAATCACACACAGAGTACAGAATCACACACAGAGTACAGAATCACACAAAGAGTACAGAATCACACACAGAGTGCAGAATCACACACAGTACAGAATCACACACACAGAGTACAGAATCACACAGAGTACAGAATCACACATACAGAGTACAGAAACACACAAAGAGTACAGAATCACACACACAGAGTGCGGAATCACACACACAGAGTACAGAATCACACGCATAGTACAGAATCACACACTGAATACAGAATCACACAGAGTACAGAATCACACGCATAGTACAGAATCACATACCGAGTACAGAATCACACACAGAGTACAGAATCACACACAGTGTACAGAATCACACACAGAGTACAGAATCACACACAGAGTACAGAATCACACACAGAGTACAGAATCACACAAAGAGTACAGAATCACACACACAGTGCAGAATCACACATACAGAGTGCAGAATCACACACGCAGAGTACAGAATCACACGCATAGTACAGAATCACACACTGAATACAGAATCACACAGAGTACAGAATCACACGCATAGTACAGAATCACACGCATAGTACAGAATCACACACGCAGAGTACAGAATCACACACAGAGTACAGAATCACACACACAGAGTACAGAATCACACGCAGAGTGCACAATCACACACAGAGTGCAGAATCACACACAGAGTACAGAATCACACGCATAGTACAGAATCACACACACAGAGTACAGAATCACACACACAGAGTGCAGAATCACACACAGAGTACAGAATCACACGCATAGTACAGAATCACACACAGAGTACAGAATCACACACAGAGTACAGAATCACACACAGAGTACAGAATCACACACAGAGTGCAGAATCACACACAGTACAGAATCACACACACAGAGTACAGAATCACACAGAGTACAGAATCACACATACAGAGTACAGAATCACACACAGGGTACAGAATCACACACCGAGTACAGAATCACACACACAGTACAGAATCACACACACAGAGTACAGAATCACACAGAGTACAGAATCACACATACAGAGTACAGAATCACACACAGGGTACAGGATCTCACACAGAGTACAGAATCACACACAGAGTACAGAATCACACACAAGCATACAGAATCACACTCACAGAGTACAGAATCACACAGAAGTACAGAATCACACACAGAGTACAGAATCTCACACAGCGTACAGAATCACACACTGAGTACAGAATCACACACACAGAGTGCAGAATCACACATACAGAGTACAGAATCACACACACAGTGCAGAATCACACACACAGAGTACAGAATCACACAGAGTACAGAATCACACATACAGAGTACAGAATCACACGCAGAGTACAGAATCACATACAGAGTACAGA
This sequence comes from Scyliorhinus torazame, assembly GCF_047496885.1. NCBI lineage: Eukaryota > Metazoa > Chordata > Chondrichthyes > Carcharhiniformes > Scyliorhinidae > Scyliorhinus > Scyliorhinus torazame. The sequence continues at coordinate 81,309,102 of NC_092718.1, read as the reverse complement.
ATCACACACAGAGTACAGAATCACACACTGTGTACAGAATCACACACAGAGTACAGAATCACAAACAGAGTACAGAATCAAACACAGAGTATAGAATCACACGCATAGTACAGAATCACACACTGAATACAGAATCACACAGAGTACAGAATCACACGCAGAGTACAGAATCACATACAGAGTACAGAATCACACACAGAGTACAGAATCACACACTGTGTACAGAATCACACACAGAGTACAGAATCACACACAGAGTACAGAATCACACACAGAGTACAGAATCACACAAAGAGTACAGAATCACACATACAGAGTGCAGAATCACACACACAGAGTACAGAATCACACGCATAGTACAGAATCACACACTGAATACAGAATCACACAGAGTACAGAATCACACGCATAGTACAGAATCACACGCATAGTACAGAATGACACACGCAGAGTACAGAATCACACACAGAGTACAGAATCACACACACAGAGTACAGAATCACACGCAGAGTGCAAAATCACACACAGAGTGCAGAATCACACACAGAGTACAGAATCACACGCATAGTACAGAATCACACACACAGAGTACAGAATCACACACACAGAGTGCAGAATCACACACAGAGTACAGAATCACACGCATAGTACAGAATCACACACACAGAGTACAGAATCGCACACAGAGTACAGAATCACACACAGAGTACAGAATCACACACAGAGTGCAGAATCACACATAGTGCAGAATCACACACACAGAGTACAGAATCACACAGAGTACAGAATCACACATACGGAGTACAGAATCACACACAGGGTACAGAATCACACACCGAGTACAGAATCACACACACAGTACAGAATCACACACACAGAGTACAGAATCAGACAGATTACAGAATCACACATACAGAGTACAGAATCACACACAGGGTACAGAATCTCACACAGAGTACAGAATCACACACAGAGTACAGAATCACACACAAGCATACAGAATCACACACACAGAGTGCAGAATCACACACAGAGTACAGAATCACACACAAGAGTACAGAATCAAACACAGAGTACAGAATCACACACAGAGTACAGAATCACACACACAGAGTGCAGAATCACACATAAAGAGTACAGAATCACACACCCAGAGTACAGAATCACACACAAGAGTACAGAATCAAACACAGAGTACAGAATCACACACAAGAGTACAGAATCACACACACAGAGTACAGAATCCCATACATAGTACAGAATCACACACACAGTACAGAATCACACATAGAGTACAGAATCATCACAGAGTACAGAATCACACACAGAGTACAGAATCACATAAATTGTACAGAATCACACACAGAGTACAGAATCACACGTATAGTAAAGAATCACACGCATAGTACAGAATCACACACAGAGTACAGAATCACACACAGAGTACAGAATCACACAAAGAGTACAGAATCACACACAGAGTGCAGAATCACACACAGTACAGAATCACACACACAGAGTACAGAATCACAAAGAGTACAGAATCACACATACAGAGTACAGAAACACACAAAGAGTACAGAATCACACACACAGAGTGCGGAATCACACACACAGAGTACAGAATCACACGCATAGTACAGAATCACATACCGAGTACAGAATCACACACAGAGTACAGAATCACACACAGTGTACAGAATCACACACAGAGTACAGAATCACACACAGAGTACAGAATCACACACAGAGTACAGAATCACACAAAGAGTACAGAATCACACACACAGTGCAGAATCACACATACAGAGTGCAGAATCACACACGCAGAGTACAGAATCACACGCATAGTACAGAATCACACACTGAATACAGAATCACACAGAGTACAGAATCACACGCATAGTACAGAATCACACGCATAGTACAGAATCACACACGCAGAGTACAGAATCACACACAGAGTACAGAATCACACACACAGAGTACAGAATCACACGCAGAGTGCACAATCACACACAGAGTGCAGAATCACACACAGAGTACAGAATCACACGCATAGTACAGAATCACACACACAGAGTACAGAATCACACACACAGAGTGCAGAATCACACACAGAGTACAGAATCACACGCATAGTACAGAATCACACACAGAGTACAGAATCACACACAGAGTACAGAATCACACACAAGCATACAGAATCAGACACACAGAGTACAGAATCACACAGAGTACAGAATCACACACAGAGTACAGAATCTCACACAGCGTACAGAATCACACACAGAGTACAGAATCACACACAAGCATACAGAATCACACACACAGAGTACAGAATCACACAGAGTACAGAATCACACACAGAGTACAGAATCTCACACAGCGTACAGAATCACACTCAGTGTACAGAATCACACACAGAGTACAGAATCACACACAGAGTACAGAATCACACAAAGAGTACAGAATCACACACACAGAGTGCAGAATCACACATACAGAGTGCAGAATCACACACACAGAGTACAGAATTACACGCATAGTACAGAATCACACACTGAATACAGAATCACACAGAGTACAGAATCACATGCATTGTACAGAATCACACGCATAGTACAGAATCACACACGCAGAGTACAGAATCACACACAGAGTACAGAATCACACACAAGCATACAGAATCACACACACAGAGTACAGAATCACACAGAGTACAGAATCACACACAGAGTACAGAATCTCACACAGCGTACAGAATCACACACAGAGTACAGAATCACACACACAGAGTGCAGAATCACACATACAGAGTACAGAATCACACACACAGTGCAGAATCACACACACAGAGTACAGAATCACACAGAGTACAGAATCACACATACAGAGTACAGAATCACACGCAGAGTACAGAATCACATACAGAGTACAGAATCACACACAGAGTACAGAATCACACACTGTGTACAGAATCACACACAGAGTACAGAATCACACACAGAGTACAGAATCAAACACAGAGTACAGAATCACACAAAGAGTACAGAATCACACACACAGAGTGCAGAATCACACATACAGAGTGCAGAATCACACACACAGAGTACAGAATCACACGCATAGTACAGAATCACACACTGAATACAGAATCACACAGAGTACAGAATCACACGCATAGTACAGAATCACACGCATAGTACAGAATGACACACGCAGAGTACAGAATCACACACAGAGTACAGAATCACACACACAGAGTACAGAATCACACGCAGAGTGCAAAATCACACACAGAGTGCAGAATCACACACAGAGTACAGAATCACACGAATAGTACAGAATCACACACACAGAGTACAGAATCACACACACAGAGTGCAGAATCACACACAGAGTACAGAATCACACGCATAGTACAGAATCACACACACAGAGTACAGAATCGCACACAGAGTACAGAATCACACACAGAGTACAGAATCACACACAGAGTGCAGAATCACACACAGTGCAGAATCACACACACAGAGTACAGAATCACACAGAGTACAGAATCACACATACAGAGTACAGAATCACACACAGGCTACAGAATCACACACCGAGTACAGAATCACACACACAGTACAGAATCACACACACAGAGTACAGAATCACACAGATTACAGAATCACACATACAGAGTACAGAATCACACACAGGGTACAGAATCTCACACAGAGTACAGAATCACACACAGAGTACAGAATCACACACAGAGTACAGAATCACACACACAGAGTGCAGAATCACACATAAAGAGTACAGAATCACACACCCAGAGTACAGAATCACACGCATAGTACAGAATCACACACACAGAGTACAGAATCCCATACATAGTACAGAATCACACACACAGTACAGAATCACACATAGAGTACAGAATCATCACAGAGTACAGAATCACACACAGAGTACAGAATCGCATAAATTGTACAGAATCACACACAGAGTACAGAATCACACGTATAGTAAAGAATCACACGCATAGTACAGAATCACACACAGAGTACAGAATCACACAAAGAGTACAGAAACACACAAAGAGTACAGAATCACACACACAGAGTGCGGAATCACACATACAGAGTGCAGAATCACACACACAGAGTACAGAATCACACGCATAGTACAGAATCACACACTGAATACAGAATCACACAGAGTACAGAATCACACGCATAGTACAGAATCACATACCGAGTACAGAATCACACACAGAGTACAGAATCACACACAGTGTACAGAATCACACACAGAGTACAGAATCACACACAAAGTACAGAATCACACACAGAGTACAGAATCACACAAAGAGTACAGAATCACACACACAGAGTGCAGAATCACACATACAGAGTGCAGAATCACACACACAGAGTACAGAATCACACGCATAGTACAGAATCACACACTGAATACAGAATCACACAGAGTACAGAATCACACGCATAGTACAGAATCACACGCATAGTACAGAATCACACACGCAGAGTACAGAATCACACACAGAGTACGGAATCACACACACAGAGTACAGAATCACACGCAGAGTGCAGAATCACACACAGAGTACAGAATCACACGCATAGTACAGAATCACACACACAGAGTACAGAATCACACACACAGAGTGCAGAATCACACACAGAGTACAGAATCACACGCATAGTACAGAATCACACACAGAGTACAGAATCACACACAGAGTACAGAATCACACACAGAGTACAGAATCACACACAGAGTGCAGAATCACACACAGTACAGAATCACACACACAGAGTACAGAATCACACAGAGTACAGAATCACACATACAGAGTACAGAATCACACACAGGGTACAGAATCACACACCGAGTACAGAATCACACACACAGAGTGCAGAATCACACACAGAGTACAGAATCACACGCATAGTACAGAATCACACACACAGAGTACAGAATCGCACACAGAGTACAGAATCACACACAGAGTACAGAATCACACACAGAGTGCAGAATCACACACAGTGCAGAATCACACACACAGAGTACAGAATCACACAGAGTACAGAATCACACATACAGAGTACAGAATCACACACAGGCTACAGAATCACACACCGAGTACAGAATCACACACACAGTACAGAATCACACACACAGAGTACAGAATCACACAGATTACAGAATCACACATACAGAGTACAGAATCACACACAGGGTACAGAATCTCACACAGAGTACAGAATCACACACAGAGTACAGAATCACACACAGAGTACAGAATCACACACACAGAGTGCAGAATCACACATAAAGAGTACAGAATCACACACCCAGAGTACAGAATCACACGCATAGTACAGAATCACACACACAGAGTACAGAATCCCATACATAGTACAGAATCACACACACAGTACAGAATCACACATAGAGTACAGAATCATCACAGAGTACAGAATCACACACAGAGTACAGAATCGCATAAATTGTACAGAATCACACACAGAGTACAGAATCACACGTATAGTAAAGAATCACACGCATAGTACAGAATCACACACAGAGTACAGAATCACACAAAGAGTACAGAAACACACAAAGAGTACAGAATCACACACACAGAGTGCGGAATCACACATACAGAGTGCAGAATCACACACACAGAGTACAGAATCACACGTATAGTAAAGAATCACACGCATAGTACAGAATCACACACAGAGTACAGAATCACACAAAGAGTACAGAATCACACACAGAGTGCAGAATCACACACAGTACAGAATCACACACACAGAGTACAGAATCACAAAGAGTACAGAATCACACATACAGAGTACAGAAACACACAAAGAGTACAGAATCACACACACAGAGTGCGGAATCACACACACAGAGTACAGAATCACACGCATAGTACAGAATCACATACCGAGTACAGAATCACACACAGAGTACAGAATCACACACAGTGTACAGAATCACACACAGAGTACAGAATCACACACAGAGTACAGAATCACACACAGAGTACAGAATCACACAAAGAGTACAGAATCACACACACAGTGCAGAATCACACATACAGAGTGCAGAATCACACACGCAGAGTACAGAATCACACGCATAGTACAGAATCACACACTGAATACAGAATCACACAGAGTACAGAATCACACGCATAGTACAGAATCACACGCATAGTACAGAATCACACACGCAGAGTACAGAATCACACACAGAGTACAGAATCACACACACAGAGTACAGAATCACACGCAGAGTGCACAATCACACACAGAGTGCAGAATCACACACAGAGTACAGAATCACACGCATAGTACAGAATCACACACACAGAGTACAGAATCACACACACAGAGTGCAGAATCACACACAGAGTACAGAATCACACGCATAGTACAGAATCACACACAGAGTACAGAATCACACACAGAGTACAGAATCACACACAAGCATACAGAATCAGACACACAGAGTACAGAATCACACAGAGTACAGAATCACACACAGAGTACAGAATCTCACACAGCGTACAGAATCACACACAGAGTACAGAATCACACACAAGCATACAGAATCACACACACAGAGTACAGAATCACACAGAGTACAGAATCACACACAGAGTACAGAATCTCACACAGCGTACAGAATCACACTCAGTGTACAGAATCACACACAGAGTACAGAATCACACACAGAGTACAGAATCACACAAAGAGTACAGAATCACACACACAGAGTGCAGAATCACACATACAGAGTGCAGAATCACACACACAGAGTACAGAATTACACGCATAGTACAGAATCACACACTGAATACAGAATCACACAGAGTACAGAATCACATGCATTGTACAGAATCACACGCATAGTACAGAATCACACACGCAGAGTACAGAATCACACACAGAGTACAGAATCACACACAAGCATACAGAATCACACACACAGAGTACAGAATCACACAGAGTACAGAATCACACACAGAGTACAGAATCTCACACAGCGTACAGAATCACACACAGAGTACAGAATCACACACACAGAGTGCAGAATCACACATACAGAGTACAGAATCACACACACAGTGCAGAATCACACACACAGAGTACAGAATCACACAGAGTACAGAATCACACATACAGAGTACAGAATCACACGCAGAGTACAGAATCACATACAGAGTACAGAATCACACACAGAGTACAGAATCACACACTGTGTACAGAATCACACACAGAGTACAGAATCACACACAGAGTACAGAATCAAACACAGAGTACAGAATCACACAAAGAGTACAGAATCACACACACAGAGTGCAGAATCACACATACAGAGTGCAGAATCACACACACAGAGTACAGAATCACACGCATAGTACAGAATCACACACTGAATACAGAATCACACAGAGTACAGAATCACACGCATAGTACAGAATCACACGCATAGTACAGAATGACACACGCAGAGTACAGAATCACACACAGAGTACAGAATCACACACACAGAGTACAGAATCACACGCAGAGTGCAAAATCACACACAGAGTGCAGAATCACACACAGAGTACAGAATCACACGAATAGTACAGAATCACACACACAGAGTACAGAATCACACACACAGAGTGCAGAATCACACACAGAGTACAGAATCACACGCATAGTACAGAATCACACACACAGAGTACAGAATCGCACACAGAGTACAGAATCACACACAGAGTACAGAATCACACACAGAGTGCAGAATCACACACAGTGCAGAATCACACACACAGAGTACAGAATCACACAGAGTACAGAATCACACATACAGAGTACAGAATCACACACAGGCTACAGAATCACACACCGAGTACAGAATCACACACACAGTACAGAATCACACACACAGAGTACAGAATCACACAGATTACAGAATCACACATACAGAGTACAGAATCACACACAGGGTACAGAATCTCACACAGAGTACAGAATCACACACAGAGTACAGAATCACACACAGAGTACAGAATCACACACACAGAGTGCAGAATCACACATAAAGAGTACAGAATCACACACCCAGAGTACAGAATCACACGCATAGTACAGAATCACACACACAGAGTACAGAATCCCATACATAGTACAGAATCACACACACAGTACAGAATCACACATAGAGTACAGAATCATCACAGAGTACAGAATCACACACAGAGTACAGAATCGCATAAATTGTACAGAATCACACACAGAGTACAGAATCACACGTATAGTAAAGAATCACACGCATAGTACAGAATCACACACAGAGTACAGAATCACACAAAGAGTACAGAAACACACAAAGAGTACAGAATCACACACACAGAGTGCGGAATCACACATACAGAGTGCAGAATCACACACACAGAGTACAGAATCACACGCATAGTACAGAATCACACACTGAATACAGAATCACACAGAGTACAGAATCACACGCATAGTACAGAATCACATACCGAGTACAGAATCACACACAGAGTACAGAATCACACACAGTGTACAGAATCACACACAGAGTACAGAATCACACACAAAGTACAGAATCACACACAGAGTACAGAATCACACAAAGAGTACAGAATCACACACACAGAGTGCAGAATCACACATACAGAGTGCAGAATCACACACACAGAGTACAGAATCACACGCATAGTACAGAATCACACACTGAATACAGAATCACACAGAGTACAGAATCACACGCATAGTACAGAATCACACGCATAGTACAGAATCACACACGCAGAGTACAGAATCACACACAGAGTACGGAATCACACACACAGAGTACAGAATCACACGCAGAGTGCAGAATCACACACAGAGTACAGAATCACACGCATAGTACAGAATCACACACACAGAGTACAGAATCACACACACAGAGTGCAGAATCACACACAGAGTACAGAATCACACGCATAGTACAGAATCACACACAGAGTACAGAATCACACACAGAGTACAGAATCACACACAGAGTACAGAATCACACACAGAGTGCAGAATCACACACAGTACAGAATCACACACACAGAGTACAGAATCACACAGAGTACAGAATCACACATACAGAGTATAGAATCACACACAGGGTACAGAATCACACACCGAGTACAGAATCACACACACAGAGTGCAGAATCACACACAGAGTACAGAATCACACGCATAGTACAGAATCACACACACAGAGTACAGAATCGCACACAGAGTACAGAATCACACACAGAGTACAGAATCACACACAGAGTGCAGAATCACACACAGTGCAGAATCACACACACAGAGTACAGAATCACACAGAGTACAGAATCACACATACAGAGTACAGAATCACACACAGGCTACAGAATCACACACCGAGTACAGAATCACACACACAGTACAGAATCACACACACAGAGTACAGAATCACACAGATTACAGAATCACACATACAGAGTACAGAATCACACACAGGGTACAGAATCTCACACAGAGTACAGAATCACACACAGAGTACAGAATCACACACAGAGTACAGAATCACACACACAGAGTGCAGAATCACACATAAAGAGTACAGAATCACACACCCAGAGTACAGAATCACACGCATAGTACAGAATCACACACACAGAGTACAGAATCCCATACATAGTACAGAATCACACACACAGTACAGAATCACACATAGAGTACAGAATCATCACAGAGTACAGAATCACACACAGAGTACAGAATCGCATAAATTGTACAGAATCACACACAGAGTACAGAATCACACGTATAGTAAAGAATCACACGCATAGTACAGAATCACACACAGAGTACAGAATCACACAAAGAGTACAGAAACACACAAAGAGTACAGAATCACACACACAGAGTGCGGAATCACACATACAGAGTGCAGAATCACACACACAGAGTACAGAATCACACGTATAGTAAAGAATCACACGCATAGTACAGAATCACACACAGAGTACAGAATCACACAAAGAGTACAGAATCACACACAGAGTGCAGAATCACACACAGTACAGAATCACACACACAGAGTACAGAATCACAAAGAGTACAGAATCACACATACAGAGTACAGAAACACACAAAGAGTACAGAATCACACACACAGAGTGCGGAATCACACACACAGAGTACAGAATCACACGCATAGTACAGAATCACATACCGAGTACAGAATCACACACAGAGTACAGAATCACACACAGTGTACAGAATCACACACAGAGTACAGAATCACACACAGAGTACAGAATCACACACAGAGTACAGAATCACACAAAGAGTACAGAATCACACACACAGTGCAGAATCACACATACAGAGTGCAGAATCACACACGCAGAGTACAGAATCACACGCATAGTACAGAATCACACACTGAATACAGAATCACACAGAGTACAGAATCACACGCATAGTACAGAATCACACGCATAGTACAGAATCACACACGCAGAGTACAGAATCACACACAGAGTACAGAATCACACACACAGAGTACAGAATCACACGCAGAGTGCACAATCACACACAGAGTGCAGAATCACACACAGAGTACAGAATCACACGCATAGTACAGAATCACACACACAGAGTACAGAATCACACACACAGAGTGCAGAATCACACACAGAGTACAGAATCACACGCATAGTACAGAATCACACACAGAGTACAGAATCACACACAGAGTACAGAATCACACACAAGCATACAGAATCAGACACACAGAGTACAGAATCACACAGAGTACAGAATCACACACAGAGTACAGAATCTCACACAGCGTACAGAATCACACACAGAGTACAGAATCACACACAAGCATACAGAATCACACACACAGAGTACAGAATCACACAGAGTACAGAATCACACACAGAGTACAGAATCTCACACAGCGTACAGAATCACACTCAGTGTACAGAATCACACACAGAGTACAGAATCACACACAGAGTACAGAATCACACAAAGAGTACAGAATCACACACACAGAGTGCAGAATCACACATACAGAGTGCAGAATCACACACACAGAGTACAGAATTACACGCATAGTACAGAATCACACACTGAATACAGAATCACACAGAGTACAGAATCACATGCATTGTACAGAATCACACGCATAGTACAGAATCACACACGCAGAGTACAGAATCACACACAGAGTACAGAATCACACACAAGCATACAGAATCACACACACAGAGTACAGAATCACACAGAGTACAGAATCACACACAGAGTACAGAATCTCACACAGCGTACAGAATCACACACAGAGTACAGAATCACACACACAGAGTGCAGAATCACACATACAGAGTACAGAATCACACACACAGTGCAGAATCACACACACAGAGTACAGAATCACACAGAGTACAGAATCACACATACAGAGTACAGAATCACACGCAGAGTACAGAATCACATACAGAGTACAGAATCACACACAGAGTACAGAATCACACACTGTGTACAGAATCACACACAGAGTACAGAATCACACACAGAGTACAGAATCAAACACAGAGTACAGAATCACACAAAGAGTACAGAATCACACACACAGAGTGCAGAATCACACATACAGAGTGCAGAATCACACACACAGAGTACAGAATCACACGCATAGTACAGAATCACACACTGAATACAGAATCACACAGAGTACAGAATCACACGCATAGTACAGAATCACACGCATAGTACAGAATGACACACGCAGAGTACAGAATCACACACAGAGTACAGAATCACACACACAGAGTACAGAATCACACGCAGAGTGCAAAATCACACACAGAGTGCAGAATCACACACAGAGTACAGAATCACACGAATAGTACAGAATCACACACACAGAGTACAGAATCACACACACAGAGTGCAGAATCACACACAGAGTACAGAATCACACGCATAGTACAGAATCACACACACAGAGTACAGAATCGCACACAGAGTACAGAATCACACACAGAGTACAGAATCACACACAGAGTGCAGAATCACACACAGTGCAGAATCACACACACAGAGTACAGAATCACACAGAGTACAGAATCACACATACAGAGTACAGAATCACACACAGGCTACAGAATCACACACCGAGTACAGAATCACACACACAGTACAGAATCACACACACAGAGTACAGAATCACACAGATTACAGAATCACACATACAGAGTACAGAATCACACACAGGGTACAGAATCTCACACAGAGTACAGAATCACACACAGAGTACAGAATCACACACAGAGTACAGAATCACACACACAGAGTGCAGAATCACACATAAAGAGTACAGAATCACACACCCAGAGTACAGAATCACACGCATAGTACAGAATCACACACACAGAGTACAGAATCCCATACATAGTACAGAATCACACACACAGTACAGAATCACACATAGAGTACAGAATCATCACAGAGTACAGAATCACACACAGAGTACAGAATCGCATAAATTGTACAGAATCACACACAGAGTACAGAATCACACGTATAGTAAAGAATCACACGCATAGTACAGAATCACACACAGAGTACAGAATCACACAAAGAGTACAGAAACACACAAAGAGTACAGAATCACACACACAGAGTGCGGAATCACACATACAGAGTGCAGAATCACACACACAGAGTACAGAATCACACGCATAGTACAGAATCACACACTGAATACAGAATCACACAGAGTACAGAATCACACGCATAGTACAGAATCACATACCGAGTACAGAATCACACACAGAGTACAGAATCACACACAGTGTACAGAATCACACACAGAGTACAGAATCACACACAAAGTACAGAATCACACACAGAGTACAGAATCACACAAAGAGTACAGAATCACACACACAGAGTGCAGAATCACACATACAGAGTGCAGAATCACACACACAGAGTACAGAATCACACGCATAGTACAGAATCACACACTGAATACAGAATCACACAGAGTACAGAATCACACGCATAGTACAGAATCACACGCATAGTACAGAATCACACACGCAGAGTACAGAATCACACACAGAGTACGGAATCACACACACAGAGTACAGAATCACACGCAGAGTGCAGAATCACACACAGAGTACAGAATCACACGCATAGTACAGAATCACACACACAGAGTACAGAATCACACACACAGAGTGCAGAATCACACACAGAGTACAGAATCACACGCATAGTACAGAATCACACACAGAGTACAGAATCACACACAGAGTACAGAATCACACACAGAGTACAGAATCACACACAGAGTGCAGAATCACACACAGTACAGAATCACACACACAGAGTACAGAATCACACAGAGTACAGAATCACACATACAGAGTACAGAATCACACACAGGGTACAGAATCACACACCGAGTACAGAATCACACACACAGAGTGCAGAATCACACACAGAGTACAGAATCACACGCATAGTACAGAATCACACACACAGAGTACAGAATCGCACACAGAGTACAGAATCACACACAGAGTACAGAATCACACACAGAGTGCAGAATCACACACAGTGCAGAATCACACACACAGAGTACAGAATCACACAGAGTACAGAATCACACATACAGAGTACAGAATCACACACAGGCTACAGAATCACACACCGAGTACAGAATCACACACACAGTACAGAATCACACACACAGAGTACAGAATCACACAGATTACAGAATCACACATACAGAGTACAGAATCACACACAGGGTACAGAATCTCACACAGAGTACAGAATCACACACAGAGTACAGAATCACACACAGAGTACAGAATCACACACACAGAGTGCAGAATCACACATAAAGAGTACAGAATCACACACCCAGAGTACAGAATCACACGCATAGTACAGAATCACACACACAGAGTACAGAATCCCATACATAGTACAGAATCACACACACAGTACAGAATCACACATAGAGTACAGAATCATCACAGAGTACAGAATCACACACAGAGTACAGAATCGCATAAATTGTACAGAATCACACACAGAGTACAGAATCACACGTATAGTAAAGAATCACACGCATAGTACAGAATCACACACAGAGTACAGAATCACACAAAGAGTACAGAAACACACAAAGAGTACAGAATCACACACACAGAGTGCGGAATCACACATACAGAGTGCAGAATCACACACACAGAGTACAGAATCACACGCATAGTACAGAATCACACACTGAATACAGAATCACACAGAGTACAGAATCACACGCATAGTACAGAATCACATACCGAGTACAGAATCACACACAGAGTACAGAATCACACACAGTGTACAGAATCACACACAGAGTACAGAATCACACACAAAGTACAGAATCACACACAGAGTACAGAATCACACAAAGAGTACAGAATCACACACACAGAGTGCAGAATCACACATACAGAGTGCAGAATCACACACACAGAGTACAGAATCACACGCATAGTACAGAATCACACACTGAATACAGAATCACACAGAGTACAGAATCACACGCATAGTACAGAATCACACGCATAGTACAGAATCACACACGCAGAGTACAGAATCACACACAGTGTACAGAATCACACACAGAGTACAGAATCACACACAAAGTACAGAATCACACACAGAGTACAGAATCACACAAAGAGTACAGAATCACACACACAGAGTGCAGAATCACACATACAGAGTGCAGAATCACACACACAGAGTACAGAATCACACGCATAGTACAGAATCACACACTGAATACAGAATCACACAGAGTACAGAATCACACGCATAGTACAGAATCACACGCATAGTACAGAATCACACACGCAGAGTACAGAATCACACACAGAGTACAGAATCACACACACAGAGTACAGAATCACACGCAGAGTGCAGAATCACACACAGAGTACAGAATCACACGCATAGTACAGAATCACACACACAGAGTACAGAATCACACACACAGAGTGCAGAATCACACACAGAGTACAGAATCACACGCATAGTACAGAATCACACACAGAGTACAGAATCACACACAGAGTACAGAATCACACACAGAGTACAGAATCACACACAGAGTGCAGAATCACACACAGTACAGAATCACACACACAGAGTACAGAATCACACAGAGTACAGAATCACACATACAGAGTACAGAATCACACACAGGGTACAGAATCACACACCGAGTACAGAATCACACACACAGAGTGCAGAATCACACACAGAGTACAGAATCACACGCATAGTACAGAATCACACACACAGAGTACAGAATCGCACACAGAGTACAGAATCACACACAGAGTACAGAATCACACACAGAGTGCAGAATCACACACAGTGCAGAATCACACACACAGAGTACAGAATCACACAGAGTACAGAATCACACATACAGAGTACAGAATCACACACAGGCTACAGAATCACACACCGAGTACAGAATCACACACACAGTACAGAATCACACACACAGAGTACAGAATCACACAGATTACAGAATCACACATACAGAGTACAGAATCACACACAGGGTACAGAATCTCACACAGAGTACAGAATCACACACAGAGTACAGAATCACACACAGAGTACAGAATCACACACACAGAGTGCAGAATCACACATAAAGAGTACAGAATCACACACCCAGAGTACAGAATCACACGCATAGTACAGAATCACACACAGAGTACAGAATCCCATACATAGTACAGAATCACACACACAGTACAGAATCACACATAGAGTACAGAATCATCACAGAGTACAGAATCACACACAGAGTACAGAATCGCATAAATTGTACAGAATCACACACAGAGTACAGAATCACACGTATAGTAAAGAATCACACGCATAGTACAGAATCACACACAGAGTACAGAATCACACAAAGAGTACAGAAACACACAAAGAGTACAGAATCACACACACAGAGTGCGGAATCACACATACAGAGTGCAGAATCACACACACAGAGTACAGAATCACACGCATAGTACAGAATCACACACTGAATACAGAATCACACAGAGTACAGAATCACACGCATAGTACAGAATCACATACCGAGTACAGAATCACACACAGAGTACAGAATCACACACAGTGTACAGAATCACACACAGAGTACAGAATCACACACAAAGTACAGAATCACACACAGAGTACAGAATCACACAAAGAGTACAGAATCACACACACAGAGTGCAGAATCACACATACAGAGTGCAGAATCACACACACAGAGTACAGAATCACACGCATAGTACAGAATCACACACTGAATACAGAATCACACAGAGTACAGAATCACACGCATAGTACAGAATCACACGCATAGTACAGAATCACACACGCAGAGTACAGAATCACACACAGAGTACAGAATCACACACACAGAGTACAGAATCACACGCAGAGTGCACAATCACACACAGAGTGCAGAATCACACACAGAGTACAGAATCACACGCATAGTACAGAATCACACACACAGAGTACAGAATCACACACACAGAGTGCAGAATCACACACAGAGTACAGAATCACACGCATAGTACAGAATCACACACAGAGTACAGAATCACACACAGAGTACAGAATCACACACAGAGTACAGAATCACACACAGAGTGCAGAATCACACACAGTACAGAATCACACACACAGAGTACAGAATCACACAGAGTACAGAATCACACATACAGAGTACAGAATCACACACAGGGTACAGAATCACACACCGAGTACAGAATCACACACACAGTACAGAATCACACACACAGAGTACAGAATCACACAGAGTACAGAATCACACATACAGAGTACAGAATCACACACAGGGTACAGAATCTCACACAGAGTACAGAATCACACAAAGAGTACAGAATCACACACAAGCATACAGAATCAGACACACAGAGTACAGAATCACACAGAGTACAGAATCACACACAGAGTACAGAATCTCACACAGCGTACAGAATCACACACAGAGTGCAGAATCACACACAAGCATACAGAATCACACACACAGAGTACAGAATCACACAGAGTACAGAATCACACACAGAGTACAGAATCTCACACAGCGTACAGAATCACACACAGTGTACAGAATCACACACAGAGTACAGAATCACACACAGAGTACAGAATCACACACACAGAGTGCAGAATCACACATACAGAGTACAGAATCACACACACAGTGCAGAATCACACACACAGAGTACAGAATCACACAGAGTACAGAATCACACATACAGAGTACAGAATCACACAAAGAGTACAGAAACACACAAAGAGTACAGAATCACACACACAGAGTGCGGAATCACACATACAGAGTGCAGAATCACACACACAGAGTACAGAATCACACGCATAGTACAGAATCACACACTGAATACAGAATCACACAGAGTACAGAATCACACGCATAGTACAGAATCACATACCGAGTACAGAATCACACACAGAGTACAGAATCATCACAGAGTACAGAATCTCACGAGTACAGAATCACACACAGAGTACAGAATCACATACAGTGTACAGAATCACACACAGAGTTCAGAATCACACGTATAGTAAAGAATCACACGCATAGTACAGAATCACACACAGAGTACAGAATCACACAAAGAGTACAGAAACACACAAAGAGTACAGAATCACACACACAGAGTGCAGAATCACACATACAGAGTGCAGAATCACACACACAGAGTACAGAATCACACGCATAGTACAGAATCACACACTGAATACAGAATCACACAGAGTACAGAATCACACGCAGAGTACAGAATCACATACAGAGTACAGAATCACACACAGAGTACAGAATCACACACTGTGTACAGAATCACACACAGAGTACAGAATCACACACAGAGTACAGAATCACACACAGAGTACAGAATCACACAAAGAGTACAGAATCACACACACAGTGTGCAGAATCACACATACAGAGTGCAGAATCACACACACAGAGTACAGAATCACACGCATAGTACAGAATCACACACTGAATACAGAATCACACAGAGTACAGAATCACACGCATAGTACAGAATCACACGCATAGTACAGAATGACACACGCAGAGTACATAATCACACACAGAGTACAGAATCACACACACAGAGTACAGAATCACACGCAGAGTGCAAAATCACACACAGAGTGCAGAATCACACACAGAGTACAGAATCACACGCATAGTACAGAATCACACACACAGAGTACAGAATCACACACACAGAGTGCAGAATCACACACAGAGAACAGAATCACACGCATAGTACAGAATCACACACACAGAGTACAGAATCGCACACAGAGTACAGAATCACACAGAGTACAGAATCACACTTACAGAGTACAGAATCACACACAGGGTACAGAATCACACACCGAGTACAGAATCACACACACAGTACAGAATCACACACACAGAGTACAGAATCACACAGATTACAGAATCACACATACAGAGTACAGAATCACACACAGGGTACAGAATCTCACACAGAGTACAGAATCACACACAGAGTACAGAATCACACACAAGCATACAGAATCACACACACAGAGTGCAGAATCACACACAGAGTACAGAATCACACGCATAGTACAGAATCACACACAGAGTACAGAATCACACACAGAGTACAGAATCACACACAGAGTACAGAATCACACACAGAGTGCAGAATCACACACAGTACAGACTCACACAAACAGAGTACAGAATCACACAGAGTACAGAATCACACATACAGAGTACAGAATCACACACAGGGTACAGAATCACACACCGAGTACAGAATCACACACACAGTACAGAATCACACACACAGAGTACAGAATCACACAGAGTACAGAATCACACATACAGAGTACAGAATCACACACAGGGTACAGAATCTCACACAGAGTACAGAATCACACAAAGAGTACAGAATCACACACAAGCATACAGAATCAGACACACAGAGTACAGAATCACACAGAGTACAGAATCACACACAGAGTACAGAATCTCACACAGCGTACAGAATCACACACAGAGTACAGAATCACACACAAGCATACAGAATCACACACACAGAGTACAGAATCACACAGAGTACAGAATCACACACAGAGTACAGAATCTCACACAGCGTACAGAATCACACACAGTGTACAGAATCACACACAGAGTACAGAATCACACACAGAGTACAGAATCACACAAAGAGTACAGAATCACACACACAGAGTGCAGAATCACACATACAGAGTGCAGAATCACACACACAGAGTACAGAATCACACGCATAGTACAGAATCACACACTGAATACAGAATCACACAGAGTACAGAATCACATGCATTGTACAGAATCACACGCATAGTACAGAATCACACACGCAGAGTACAGGATCACACACAGAGTACAGAATCACACACAAGCATACAGAATCACACACACAGAGTACAGAATCACACAGAGTACAGAATCACACACAGAGTACAGAATCTCACACAGCGTACAGAATCACACACAGAGTACAGAATCACACACACAGAGTGCAGAATCACACATACAGAGTACAGAATCACACACACAGTGCAGAATCACACACACAGAGTACAGAATCACACAGAGTACAGAATCACACATACAGAGTACAGAATCACACGCAGAGTACAGAATCACATACAGAGTACAGAATCACACACAGAGTACAGAATCACACACTGTGTACAGAATCACACACAGAGTACAGAATCACACACAGAGTACAGAATCAAACACAGAGTACAGAATCACACAAAGAGTACAGAATCACACACACAGAGTGCAGAATCACACATACAGAGTGCAGAATCACACACACAGAGTACAGAATCACACGCATAGTACAGAATCACACACTGAATACAGAATCACACAGAGTACAGAATCACACGCATAGTACAGAATCACACGCATAGTACAGAATGACACACGCAGAGGACAGAATCACACACAGAGTACAGAATCACACACACAGAGTACAGAATCACACGCAGAGTGCAAAATCACACACAGAGTGCAGAATCACACACAGAGTACAGAATCACACGCATAGTACAGAATCACACACACAGAGTACAGAATCACACACACAGAGTGCAGAATCACACACAGAGTACAGAATCACACGCATAGTACAGAATCACACACACAGAGTACAGAATCGCACACAGAGTACAGAATCACACACAGAGTACAGAATCACACACAGAGTGCAGAATCACACACAGTGCAGAATCACACACACAGAGTACAGAATCACACAGAGTACAGAATCACACATACAGAGTACAGAATCACACACAGGCTACAGAATCACACACCGAGTACAGAATCACACACACAGTACAGAATCACACACACAGAGTACAGAATCACACAGATTACAGAATCACACATACAGAGTACAGAATCACACACAGGGTACAGAATCTCACACAGAGTACAGAATCACACACAGAGTACAGAATCACACACAAGCATACAGAATCACACACACAGAGTGCAGAATCACACACAGAGTACAGAATCACACACAAGAGTACAGAATCAAACACAGAGTACAGAATCACACACAGAGAACAGAATCACACACACAGAGTGCAGAATCACACATAAAGAGTACAGAATCACACACCCAGAGTACAGAATCACACGCATAGTACAGAATCACACACACAGAGTACAGAATCCCATACATAGTACAGAATCACACACACAGTACAGAATCACACATAGAGTACAGAATCATCACAGAGTACAGAATCACACACAGAGTACAGAATCGCATAAATTGTACAGAATCACACACAGAGTACAGAATCACACGTATAGTAAAGAATCACACGCATAGTACAGAATCACACACAGAGTACAGAATCACACAAAGAGTACAGAAACACACAAAGAGTACAGAATCACACACACAGAGTGCGGAATCACACATACAGAGTGCAGAATCACACACACAGAGTACAGAATCACACGCATAGTACAGAATCACACACTGAATACAGAATCACACAGAGTACAGAATCACACGCATAGTACAGAATCACATACCGAGTACAGAATCACACACAGAGTACAGAATCACACACAGTGTACAGAATCACACACAGAGTACAGAATCACACACAGAGTACAGAATCACACACAGAGTACAGAATCACACAAAGAGTACAGAATCACACACACAGAGTGCAGAATCACACATACAGAGTGCAGAATCACACACACAGAGTACAGAATCACACGCATAGTACAGAATCACACACTGAATACAGAATCACACAGAGTACAGAATCACACGCATAGTACAGAATCACACGCATAGTACAGAATCACACACGCAGAGTACAGAATCACACACAGAGTACAGAATCACACACACAGAGTACAGAATCACACGCAGAGTGCACAATCACACACAGAGTGCAGAATCACACACAGAGTACACAATCACACGCATAGTACAGAATCACACACACAGAGTACAGAATCACACACACAGAGTGCAGAATCACACACAGAGTACAGAATCACACGCATAGTACAGAATCACACACAGAGTACAGAATCACACACAGAGTACAGAATCACACACAGAGTACAGAATCACACACAGAGTGCAGAATCACACACAGTACAGAATCACACACACAGAGTACAGAATCACACAGAGTACAGAATCACACATACAGAGTACAGAATCACACACAGGGTACAGAATCACACACCGAGTACAGAATCACACACACAGTACAGAATCACACACACAGAGTACAGAATCACACAGAGTACAGAATCACACATACAGAGTACAGAATCACACACAGAGTACAGAATCACACAGAGTACAGAATCACACACAGAGTACAGAATCTCACACAGCGTACAGAATCACACACAGAGTACAGAATCACACACAAGCATACAGAATCACACACACAGAGTACAGAATCACACAGAGTACAGAATCACACACAGAGTACAGAATCTCACACAGCGTACAGAATCACACACAGTGTACAGAATCACACACAGAGTACAGAATCACACACAGAGTACAGAATCACACAAAGAGTACAGAATCACACACACAGAGTGCAGAATCACACATACAGAGTGCAGAATCACACACACAGAGTACAGAATCACACGCATAGTACAGAATCACACACTGAATACAGAATCACACAGAGTACAGAATCACATGCATTGTACAGAATCACACGCATAGTACAGAATCACACACGCAGAGTACAGAATCACACACAGAGTACAGAATCACACACACAGAGTACAGAATCACACGCAGAGTGCACAATCACACACAGAGTGCAGAATCACACACAGAGTTCAGAATCACACGCATAGTACAGAATCACACACACAGAGTACAGAATCACACACACAGAGTGCAGAATCACACACAGAGTACAGAATCACACGCATAGTACAGAATCACACACAGAGTACAGAATCACACACAGAGTACAGAATCACACACAGAGTACAGAATCACACACAGAGTGCAGAATCACACACAGTACAGAATCACACACACAGAGTACAGAATCACACAGAGTACAGAATCACACATACAGAGTACAGAATCACACACAGGGTACAGAATCACACACCGAGTACAGAATCACACACACAGTACAGAATCACACACACAGAGTACAGAATCACACAGAGTACAGAATCACACATACAGAGTACAGAATCACACACAGGGTACAGAATCTCACACAGAGTACAGAATCACACACAGAGTACAGAATCACACACAAGCATACAGAATCACACACACAGAGTACAGAATCACACAGAGTACAGAATCACACACAGAGTACAGAATCTCACACAGCGTACAGAATCACACACAGAGTACAGAATCACACACACAGAGTGCAGAATCACACATACAGAGTACAGAATCACACACACAGTGCAGAATCACACACACAGAGTACAGAATCACACAGAGTACAGAATCACACATACAGAGTACAGAATCACACACAGAGTACAGAATCACACGCATAGTACAGAATCACACAGAGTACAGAATCACACAAAGAGTACAGAAACACACAAAGAGTACAGAATCACACACACAGAGTGCGGAATCACACATACAGAGTGCAGAATCACACACACAGAGTACAGAATCACACGCATAGTACAGAATCACACACTGAATACAGAATCACACAGAGTACAGAATCACACGCATAGTACAGAATCACATACCGAGTACAGAATCACACACAGAGTACAGAATCATCACAGAGTACAGAATCTCACGAGTACAGAATCACACACAGAGTACAGAATCACATACAGTGTACAGAATCACACACAGAGTTCAGAATCACACGTATAGTAAAGAATCACACGCATAGTACAGAATCACACACAGAGTACAGAATCACACAAAGAGTACAGAAACACACAAAGAGTACAGAATCACACACACAGAGTGCAGAATCACACATACAGAGTGCAGAATCACACACACAGAGTACAGAATCACACGCATAGTACAGAATCACACACTGAATACAGAATCACACAGAGTACAGAATCACACGCAGAGTACAGAATCACATACAGAGTACAGAATCACACACAGAGTACAGAATCACACACTGTGTACAGAATCACACACAGAGTACAGAATCACACACAGAGTACAGAATCACACACAGAGTACAGAATCACACAAAGAGTACAGAATCACACACACAGTGTGCAGAATCACACATACAGAGTGCAGAATCACACACACAGAGTACAGAATCACACGCATAGTACAGAATCACACACTGAATACAGAATCACACAGAGTACAGAATCACACGCATAGTACAGAATCACACGCATAGTACAGAATGACACACGCAGAGTACATAATCACACACAGAGTACAGAATCACACACACAGAGTACAGAATCACACGCAGAGTGCAAAATCACACACAGAGTGCAGAATCACACACAGAGTACAGAATCACACGCATAGTACAGAATCACACACACAGAGTGCAGAATCACACACAGAGTACAGAATCACACGCATAGTACAGAATCACACACACAGAGTACAGAATCGCACACAGAGTACAGAATCACACACAGAGTACAGAATCACACACAGAGTGCAGAATCACACACAGCACAGAATCACACACACAGAGTACAGAATCACACAGAGTACAGAATCACACACGGGGTACAGAATCACACACCGAGTACAGAATCACACACACAGTACAGAATCACACACACAGAGTACAGAATCACACAGATTACAGAATCACACATACAGAGTACAGAATCACACACAGGGTACAGAATCTCACACAGAGTACAGAATCACACACAGAGTACAGAATCACACACAGAGTACAGAATCACACACACAGAGTGCAGAATCACACATAAAGAGTACAGAATCACACACAGAGTACAGAATCACACACAGAGTGCAGAATCACACACAGTGCAGAATCACACACACAGAGTACAGAATCACACAGAGTACAGAATCACACATACAGAGTACAGAATCACACACAGGGTACAGAATCACACACCGAGTACAGAATCACACACACAGTACAGAATCACACACACACAGAGTACAGAATCACACAGATTACAGAATCACACATACAGAGTACAGAATCACACACAGGGTACAGAATCTCACACAGTGCAGAATCACACACACAGAGTACAGAATCACACAGAGTACAGAATCACACATACAGAGTACAGAATCACACACAGGGTACAGAATCACACACCGAGTACAGAATCACACACACTGTACAGAATCACACACACACAGAGTACAGAATCACACAGATTACAGAATCACACATACAGAGTACAGAATCACACACAGAGTACAGAATCACACACAAGCATACAGAATCACACACACAGAGTGCAGAATCACACATAAAGAGTACAGAATCACACACAGAGTACAGAATCACACACAGAGTGCAGAATCACACACAGTGCAGAATCACACACAGTGCAGAATCACACACACAGAGTACAGAATCACACAGAGTACAGAATCACACATACAGAGTACAGAATCACACACAGGGTACAGAATCACACACCGAGTACAGAATCACACACACAGTACAGAATCACACACACACAGAGTACAGAATCACACAGATTACAGAATCACACATACAGAGTACAGAATCACACACAGAGTACAGAATCACACACAAGCATACAGAATCACACACACAGAGTGCAGAATCACACACAGAGTACAGAATCACACACAAGAGTACAGAATCAAACACAGAGTACAGAATCACACACAGAGTACAGAATCACACACACAGAGTGCAGAATCACACATAAAGAGTACAGAATCACACACCCAGAGTACAGAATCACACGCATAGTACAGAATCACACACACAGAGTACAGAATCCCATACATAGTACAGAATCACACACACAGTACAGAATCACACATAGAGTACAGAATCATCACAGAGTACAGAATCACACACAGAGTACAGAATCACATAAATTGTACAGAATCACACACAGAGTACAGAATCACACGTATAGTAAAGAATCACACGCATAGTACAGAATCACACACAGAGTACAGAATCACACAAAGAGTACAGAAACACACAAAGAGTACAGAATCACACACACAGAGTACAGAATCACACGCATAGTACAGAATCACACACTGAATACAGAATCACACAGAGTACAGAATCACACGCATAGTACAGAATCACATACCGAGTACAGAATCACACACAGAGTACAGAATCACACACAGTGTACAGAATCACACACAGAGTACAGAATCACACACAGAGTACAGAATCACACACAGAGTACAGAATCACACAAAGAGTACAGAATCACACACACAGAGTGCAGAATCACACATACAGAGTGCAGAATCACACACACAGAGTACAGAATCACACGCATAGTACAGAATCACACACTGAATACAGAATCACACAGAGTACAGAATCACACGCATAGTACAGAATCACACGCATAGTACAGAATCACACACGCAGAGTACAGAATCACACACAGAGTACAGAATCACACACACAGAGTACAGAATCACACGCAGAGTGCACAATCACACACAGAGTGCAGAATCACACACAGAGTACAGAATCACACACATAGTACAGAATCACACACACAGAGTACAGAATCACACACACAGAGTGCAGAATCACACACAGAGTACAGAATCACACGCATAGTACAGAATCACACACAGAGTACAGAATCACACACAGAGTACAGAATCACACACAGAGTACAGAATCACACACAGAGTGCAGAATCACACACAGTACAGAATCACACACACAGAGTACAGAATCACACAGAGTACAGAATCACACATAAAGAGTTCAGAAACACACACAGGGTACAGAATAACACACCGAGTACAGAATCACACACACAGTACAGAATCACACACACAGAGTACAGAATCACACAGAGTACAGAATCACACATACAGAGTACAGAATCACACACAGGGTACAGAATCTCACACAGAGTACAGAATCACACACAGAGTACAGAATCACACACAAGCATACAGAATCACACACACAGAGTACAGAATCACACAGAGTACAGAATCACACACAGAGTACAGAATCTCACACAGCGTACAGAATCACACACAGAGTACAGAATCACACACACAGAGTGCAGAATCACACATACAGAGTACAGAATCACACACACAGTGCAGAATCACACACACAGAGTACAGAATCACACAGAGTACAGAATCACACATACAGAGTACAGAATCACACACAGAGTACAGAATCACACGCATAGTACAGAATCACACACAGAGTACAGAATCACACAAAGAGTACAGAAACACACAAAGAGTACAGAATCACACACACAGAGTGCGGAATCACACATACAGAGTGCAGAATCACACACACAGAGTACAGAATCATCACAGAGTACAGAATCTCACGAGTACAGAATCACACACAGAGTACAGAATCACATAGAGTGTACAGAATCACACACAGAGTACAGAATCACACGTATAGTACAGAATCACACGCATAGTACAGAATCACACACTGAATACAGAATCACACAGAGTACAGAATCACACGCAGAGTACAGAATCACATACAGAGTACAGAATCACACACTGTGTACAGAATCACACACAGAGTACAGAATCACACACAGATTACAGAATCACACACAGAGTACAGAATCACACAAAGAGTACAGAATCACACACACAGAGTGCAGAATCACACATACAGAGTGCAGAATCACACACACAGAGTACAGAATCACACGCATAGTACAGAATCACACACTGAATACAGAATCACACAGAGTACAGAATCACACGCATAGTACAGAATCACATACCGAGTACAGAATCACACACAGAGTACAGAATCACACACAGTGTACAGAATCACACACAGAGTACAGAATCACACACAGAGTACAGAATCACACACAGAGTACAGAATCACACAAAGAGTACAGAATCACACACACAGAGTGCAGAATCACACATACAGATTGCAGAATCACACACACAGAGTACAGAATCACACGCATAGTACAGAATCACACACTGAATACAGAATCACACAGAGTACAGAATCACACGCATAGTACAGAATCACACGCATAGTACAGAATCACACACGCAGAGTACAGAATCACACACAGAGTACAGAATCACACACACAGAGTACAGAATCACACGCAGAGTGCACAATCACACACAGAGTGCCGAATCACTCACAGAGTACAGAATCACACGCATAGTACAGAATCACACACGCAGAGTACAGAATCACACACAGAGTACAGAATCACACACACAGAGTACAGAATCACACGCAGAGTGCACAATCACACACAGAGTGCAGAATCACACAAAGAGTACAGAATCACACACACAGAGTGCGGAATCACACATACAGAGTACAGAATCACACACAAGCATACAGAATCACACACACAGAGTACAGAATCACACAGAGTACAGAATCACACACAGAGTACAGAATCTCACACAGCGTACAGAATCACACACAGAGTACAGAATCACACACACAGAGTGCAGAATCACACATACAGAGTACAGAATCACACACACAGTGCAGAATCACACACACAGAGTACAGAATCACACAGAGTACAGAATCACACATACAGAGTACAGAATCACACACAGAGTACAGAATCACACGCATAGTACAGAATCACACACAGAGTACAGAATCACACAAAGAGTACAGAAACACACAAAGAGTACAGAATCACACACACAGAGTGCGGAATCACACATACAGAGTGCAGAATCACACACACAGAGTACAGAATCACACGCATAGTACAGAATCACACACTGAATACAGAATCACACAGAGTACAGAATCACACGCATAGTACAGAATCACATACCGAGTACAGAATCACACACAGAGTACAGAATCATCACAGAGTACAGAATCTCACGAGTACAGAATCACACACAGAGTACAGAATCACATAGAGTGTACAGAATCACACACAGAGTACAGAATCACACGTATAGTACAGAATCACACGCATAGTACAGAATCACACACTGAATACAGAATCACACAGAGTACAGAATCACACGCAGAGTACAGAATCACATACAGAGTACAGAATCACACACTGTGTACAGAATCACACACAGAGTACAGAATCACACACAGAGTACAGAATCACACACAGAGTACAGAATCACACAAAGAGTACAGAATCACACACACAGAGTGCAGAATCACACATACAGAGTGCAGAATCACACACACAGAGTACAGAATCACACGCATAGTACAGAATCACACACTGAATACAGAATCACACAGAGTACAGAATCACACGCATAGTACAGAATCACATACCGAGTACAGAATCACACACAGAGTACAGAATCACACACAGTGTACAGAATCACACACAGAGTACAGAATCACACACAGAGTACAGAATCACACACAGAGTACAGAATCACACAAAGAGTACAGAATCACACACACAGAGTGCAGAATCACACATACAGAGTGCAGAATCACACACACAGAGTACAGAATCACACGCATAGTACAGAATCACACACTGAATACAGAATCACACAGAGTACAGAATCACACGCATAGTACAGAATCACACGCATAGTACAGAATCACACACGCAGAGTACAGAATCACACACAGAGTACAGAATCACACACACAGAGTACAGAATCACACGCAGAGTGCACAATCACACACAGAGTGCAGAATCACACAAAGAGTACAGAATCACACACACAGAGTGCGGAATCACACATACAGAGTGCAGAATCACACACATAGAGTACAGAATCACACGCATAGTACAGAATCACACACTGAATACAGAATCACACAGAGTACAGAATCACACGCAGAGTACAGAATCACATACAGAGTACAGAATCACACACAGAGTACAGAATCACACACAGTGTACAGAATCACACACAGAGTACAGAATCACACACACAGAGTACAGAATCACACGCATAGTACAGAATCACACACTGAATACAGAATCACACAGAGTACAGAATCACACGCATAGTACAGAATCACACGCATAGTACAGAATGACACACGCAGAGTACAGAATCACACACAGAGTACAGAATCACACACACAGAGTACAGAATCACACGCAGAGTGCAAAATCACACACAGAGTGCAGAATCACACACAGAGTACAGAATCACACGCATAGTACAGAATCACACACACAGAGTACAGAATCACACACACAGAGTGCAGAATCACACACAGAGTACAGAATCACACGCATAGTACAGAATCACACACACAGAGTACAGAATCGCACACAGAGTACAGAATCACACACAGAGTACAGAATCACACACAGAGTGCAGAATCACACACAGTACAGAATCACACACACAGAGTACAGAATCACACGCATAGTACAGAATCACACACTGAATACAGAATCACACAGAGTACAGAATCACACGCATAGTACAGAATCACACGCATAGTACAGAATCACACACGCAGAGTACAGAATCACACACAGAGTACAGAATCACACACACAGAGTACAGAATCACACGCAGAGTGCACAATCACACACAGAGTGCAGAATCACACACAGAGTACAGAATCACACGCATAGTACAGAATCACACACACAGAGTACAGAATCACACGCAGAGTGCACAATCACACACAGAGTGCAGAATCACACAAAGAGTACAGAATCACACACACAGAGTGCGGAATCACACATACAGAGTACAGAATCACACACAAGCATACAGAATCACACACACAGAGTACAGAATCACACAGAGTACAGAATCACACACAGAGTACAGAATCTCACACAGCTTACAGAATCACACACAGAGTACAGAATCACACACACAGAGTGCAGAATCACACATACAGAGTACAGAATCACACACACAGTGCAGAATCACACACACAGAGTACAGAATCACACAGAGTACAGAATCACACATACAGAGTACAGAATCACACACAGAGTACAGAATCACACGCATAGTACAGAATCACACACAGAGTACAGAATCACACAAAGAGTACAGAAACACACAAAGAGTACAGAATCACACACACAGAGTGCGGAATCACACATACAGAGTGCAGAATCACACACACAGAGTACAGAATCACACGCATAGTACAGAATCACACACTGAATACAGAATCACACAGAGTACAGAATCACACGCATAGTACAGAATCACATACCGAGTACAGAATCACACACAGAGTACAGAATCATCACAGAGTACAGAATCTCACGAGTACAGAATCACACACAGAGTACAGAATCACATAGAGTGTACAGAATCACACACAGAGTACAGAATCACACGTATAGTACAGAATCACACGCATAGTACAGAATCACACACTGAATACAGAATCACACAGAGTACAGAATCACACGCAGAGTACAGAATCACATACAGAGTACAGAATCACACACTGTGTACAGAATCACACACAGAGTACAGAATCACACACAGAGTACAGAATCACACACAGAGTGCAGAATCACACATACAGAGTGCAGAATCACACACACAGAGTACAGAATCACACGCATAGTACAGAATCACACACTGAATACAGAATCACACAGAGTACAGAATCACACGCATAGTACAGAATCACATACCGAGTACAGAATCACACACAGAGTACAGAATCACACACAGTGTACAGAATCACACACAGAGTACAGAATCACACACAGAGTACAGAATCACACACAGAGTACAGAATCACACAAAGAGTACAGAATCACACACACAGAGTGCAGAATCACACATACAGAGTGCAGAATCACACACACAGAGTACAGAATCACACGCATAGTACAGAATCACACACTGAATACAGAATCACACAGAGTACAGAATCACACGCATAGTACAGAATCACACGCATAGTACAGAATCACACACGCAGAGTACAGAATCACACACAGAGTACAGAATCACACACACAGAGTACAGAATCACACGCAGAGTGCACAATCACACACAGAGTGCAGAATCACACACAGAGTACAGAATCACACGCATAGTACAGAATCACACACGCAGAGTACAGAATCACACACAGAGTACAGAATCACACACACAGAGTACAGAATCACACGCAGAGTGCACAATCACACACAGAGTGCAGAATCACACAAAGAGTACAGAATCACACACACAGAGTGCGGAATCACACATACAGAGTGCAGAATCACACACATAGAGTACAGAATCACACGCATAGTACAGAATCACACACTGAATACAGAATCACACAGAGTACAGAATCACACGCAGAGTACAGAATCACATACAGAGTACAGAATCACACACAGAGTACAGAATCACACACAGTGTACAGAATCACACACAGAGTACAGAATCACACACACAGAGTACAGAATCACACGCATAGTACAGAATCACACACTGAATACAGAATCACACAGAGTACAGAATCACACGCATAGTACAGAATCACACGCATATTACAGAATGACACACGCAGAGTACAGAATCACACACAGAGTACAGAATCACACACACAGAGTACAGAATCACACGCAGAGTGCAAAATCACACACAGAGTGCAGAATCACACACAGAGTACAGAATCACACGCATAGTACAGAATCACACACACAGAGTACAGAATCACACACACAGAGTGCAGAATCACACACAGAGTACAGAATCACACGCATAGTACAGAATCACACACACAGAGTACAGAATCGCACACAGAGTACAGAATCACACACAGAGTACAGAATCACACACAGAGTGCAGAATCACACACAGTACAGAATCACACACACAGAGTACAGAATCACACAGAGTACAGAATCACACATACAGAGTACAGAATCACACACAGGGTACAGAATCACACACCGAGTACAGAATCACACACACAGTACAGAATCACACACACAGAGTACAGAATCACACAGATTACAGAATCACACATACAGAGTACAGAATCACACACAGGGTACAGAATCTCACACAGAGTACAGAATCACACACAGAGTACAGAATCACACACAAGCATACAGAATCACACACACAGAGTGCAGAATCACACACAGAGTACAGAATCACACACAAGAGTACAGAATCACACACAAGAGTACAGAATCACACACACAGAGTACAG
Source organism: Scyliorhinus torazame (assembly GCF_047496885.1). NCBI lineage: Eukaryota > Metazoa > Chordata > Chondrichthyes > Carcharhiniformes > Scyliorhinidae > Scyliorhinus > Scyliorhinus torazame. The sequence goes on along the minus strand of NC_092718.1, from coordinate 81,275,984 downwards.
AATCAAACACAGAGTACAGAATCACACACAGAGTACAGAATCACACACACAGAGTGCAGAATCACACATAAAGAGTACAGAATCACACACCCAGAGTACAGAATCACACGCATAGTACAGAATCACACACACAGAGTACAAAATCCCATACATTGTACAGAATCACACACACAGTACAGAATCACACATAGAGAACAGAATCATCACAGAGTACAGAATCACACACAGAGTACAGAATCACATACAGTGTGCAGAATCACACACAGAGTACAGAATCACACGTATAGTAAAGAATCACACGCATAGTACAGAATCACACACAGAGTACAGAATCACACAAAGAGTACAGAAACACACAAAGAGTACAGAATCACACACACAGAGTGCGGAATCACACATAAAGAGTGCAGAATCACACACACAGCGTACAGAATCACACGCATAGTACAGAATCACACACTGAATACAGAATCACACAGAGTACAGAATCACACGCATAGTACAGAATCACATACCGAGGACAGAATCACACACAGAGTACAGAATCACACTCAGTGTACAGAATCACACACAGAGTACAGAATCACACACAGAGTACAGAATCACACACAGAGTACAGAATCACACAAAGAGTACAGAATCACACACACAGAGTGCAGAATCACACATACAGAGTGCAGAATCACACACACAGAGTACAGAATCACACGCATAGTACAGAATCACACACTGAATACAGAATCACACAGAGTACAGAATCACACGCATAGTACAGAATCACACGCATAGTACAGAATCACACACGCAGAGTACAGATTCACACACAGAGTACAGAATCACACACACAGAGTACAGAATCACACGCAGAGTGCACAATCACACACAGAGTGCAGAATCACACACAGAGTACAGAATCACACGCATAGTACAGAATCACACACACAGAGTACAGAATCACACACACAGAGTGCAGAATCACACACAGAGTACAGAATCACACGCATAGTACAGAATCACACACACAGAGTACAGAATCACACACAGAGTACAGAATCAGACACAGTACAGAATCACACACACAGAGTACAGAATCACACAGAGTACAGAATCACACATACAGAGTACAGAATCACACACAGGGTACAGAATCACACACCGAGTACAGAATCACACACCCAGAGTATAGAATCACACAGAGTACAGAATCACACATACAGAGTACAGAATCACACACAGGGTACAGAATCTCACACAGAGTACAGAGTCACACACAGAGTACAGAATCACACACAAGCATACAGAATCACACACACAGAGTGCAGAATCACACACAGAGTACAGAATCACACACAAGAGTACAGAATCACACACAAGAGTACAGAATCACACACACAGAGTACAGAATCAAACACAGAGTACAGAATCAGACACAGAGTACAGAATCACACAAAGAGTACAGAATCACACACACAGAGTGCAGAATCACACATACAGAGTGCAGAATCACACACACAGAGTACAGAATCACACGCATAGTACATAATCACACACTGAATACAGAATCACACAGAGTACAGAATCACACGAATAGTACAGAATCACACGCATAGTACAGAATCACACACGCAGAGTACAGAATCACACACAGAGTACAGAATCACACACACAGAGTACAGAATCACACGCAGAGTGCACAATCACACACAGAGTGCAGAATCACACACAGAGTACAGAATCACACGCATAGTACAGAATCACACACACAGAGTACAGAATCACACACACAGAGTGCAGAATCACACACAGAGTACAGAATCACACGCATAGAACAGAATCACACACACAGAGTACAGAATCACACACAGAGTACAGAATCACACACAGAGTACAGAATCACACACAGAGTGCAGAATCACACACAGTACAGAATCACACACACTGAGTACAGAATCACACAGAGTACAGAATCACACATACAGAGTACAGAATCACACACAGGGTACAGAATCACACACCGAGTACAGAATCACACACACAGTACAGAATCACACACAGAGTACAGAATCACACAGAGTACAGAATCACACATACAGAGTACAGAATCACACACAGGGTACAGAATCTCACACAGAGTACAGAATCACACACAGAGTACAGAATCACACACAAGCATACAGAATCACACACACAGAGTACAGAATCACACAGAGTACAGAATCACACACAGAGTACAGAATCTCACACAGCGTACAGAATCACACACAGAGTACAGAATCACACACACAGAGTGCAGAATCACACACACAGAGTACAGAATCACACACACAGTGCAGAATCACACACACAGAGTACAGAATCACACAGAGTACAGAATCACACATACAGAGTACAGAATCACACACAGAGTACAGAATCACACGCATAGTACAGAATCACACGCATAGTACAGAATCACACACGCAGAGTACAGAATCACACACAGAGTACAGAATCACACAAAGAGTACAGAATCACACACACAGAGTGCAGAATCACACATACAGAGTGCAGAATCACACACACAGACTACAGAATCACAGGCATAGTACAGAATCACACACTGAATACAGAATCACACAGAGTACAGAATCACACGCATAGTACAGAATCACACGCATAGTACAGAATCACACACGCAGAGTACAGAATCACACACAGAGTACAGAATCACACACACAGAGTACAGAATCACACGCAGAGTGCAAAATCACACACAGAGTGCAGAATCACACACAGAGTACAGAATCACACGCATAGTACAGAATCACACACACAGAGTACAGAATCACACACACAGAGTACAGAATCACACACAGAGGACAGAATCACACACAGAGTACAGAATCACACACAGAGTGCAGAATCACACACAGTACAGAATCACACACACAGAGTACAGAATCACACAGAGTACAGAATCACACATACAGAGTACAGAATCACACACAGGGTACAGAATCACACACCGAGTACAGAATCACACACACAGTACAGAATCACACACCCAGAGTACAGAATCACACAGAGTACAGAATCACACATACAGAGTACAGAATCACACACAGGGTACAGAATCTCACACAGAGTACAGAGTCACACACAGAGTACAGAATCACACACAAGCATACAGAATCACACACACAGAGTGCAGAATCACACACAGAGTACAGAATTACACAAAAGAGTACAGAATCACACACAAGAGTACAGAATCACACACACAGAGTACAGAATCAAACACAGAGTACAGAATCAGACACAGAGTACAGAATCACACAAAGAGTACAGAATCACACACACAGAGTGCAGAATCACACATACAGAGTGCAGAATCACACACACAGAGTACAGAATCACACGCATAGTACAGAATCACACACTGAATACAGAATCACACAGAGTACAGAATCACACGCATAGTACAGAATCACACGCATAGTACAGAATCACACACGCAGAGTACAGAATCACACACAGAGTACAGAATCACACACACAGAGTACAGAATCACACGCAGAGTGCACAATCACACACAGAGTGCAGAATCACACACAGAGTACAGAATCACACGCATAGTACAGAATCACACACACAGAGTACAGAATCACACACACAGAGTGCAGAATCACACACAGAGTACAGAATCACACGCATAGTACAGAATCACACACACAGAGTACAGAATCACACACAGAGTACAGAATCACACACAGAGTACAGAATCACACACAGAGTACAGAATCACACACAGTACAGAATCACACACACAGAGTACAGAATCACACAGAGTACAGAATCACACATACAAAGTACAGAATCACACACAGGGTACAGAATCACACACCGAGTACAGAATCACACACACAGTACAGAATCACACACACAGAGTACAGAATCACACAGAGTACAGAATCACACATACAGAGTACAGAATCACACGCATAGTACAGAATCACATACCGAGGACAGAATCACACACAGAGTACAGAATCACACTCAGTGTACAGAATCACACACAGAGTACAGAATCACACACAGAGTACAGAATCACACACAGAGTACAGAATCACACAAAGAGTACAGAATCACACACACAGAGTGCAGAATCACACATACAGAGTGCAGAATCACACACACAGAGTACAGAATCACACGCATAGTACAGAATCACACACTGAATACAGAATCACACAGAGTACAGAATCACACGCATAGTACAGAATCACACGCATAGTACAGAATCACACACGCAGAGTACAGATTCACACACAGAGTACAGAATCACACACACAGAGTACAGAATCACACGCAGAGTGCACAATCACACACAGAGTGCAGAATCACACACAGAGTACAGAATCACACGCAGAGTACAGAATCACACACAGAGTACAGAATCACACACAGAGTGCAGAATCACACACAGTACAGAATCACACACACTGAGTACAGAATCACACAGAGTACAGAATCACACATACAGAGTACAGAATCACACACAGGGTACAGAATCACACACCGAGTACAGAATCACACACACAGTACAGAATCACACACAGAGTACAGAATCACACAGAGTACAGAATCACACATACAGAGTACAGAATCACACACAGGGTACAGAATCTCACACAGAGTACAGAATCACACACAGAGTACAGAATCACACACAAGCATACAGAATCACACACACAGAGTACAGAATCACACAGAGTACAGAATCACACACAGAGTACAGAATCTCACACAGCGTACAGAATCACACACAGAGTACAGAATCACACACACAGAGTGCAGAATCACACACACAGAGTACAGAATCACACACACAGTGCAGAATCACACACACAGAGTACAGAATCACACAGAGTACAGAATCACACATACAGAGTACAGAATCACACACAGAGTACAGAATCACACGCATAGTACAGAATCACACGCATAGTACAGAATCACACACGCAGAGTACAGAATCACACACAGAGTACAGAATCACACAAAGAGTACAGAATCACACACACAGAGTGCAGAATCACACATACAGAGTGCAGAATCACACACACAGACTACAGAATCACAGGCATAGTACAGAATCACACACTGAATACAGAATCACACAGAGTACAGAATCACACGCATAGTACAGAATCACACGCATAGTACAGAATCACACACGCAGAGTACAGAATCACACACAGAGTACAGAATCACACACACAGAGTACAGAATCACACGCAGAGTGCAAAATCACACACAGAGTGCAGAATCACACACAGAGTACAGAATCACACGCATAGTACAGAATCACACACACAGAGTACAGAATCACACACACAGAGTACAGAATCACACACAGAGGACAGAATCACACACAGAGTACAGAATCACACACAGAGTGCAGAATCACACACAGTACAGAATCACACACACAGAGTACAGAATCACACAGAGTACAGAATCACACATACAGAGTACAGAATCACACACAGGGTACAGAATCACACACCGAGTACAGAATCACACACACAGTACAGAATCACACACCCAGAGTACAGAATCACACAGAGTACAGAATCACACATACAGAGTACAGAATCACACACAGGGTACAGAATCTCACACAGAGTACAGAGTCACACACAGAGTACAGAATCACACACAAGCATACAGAATCACACACACAGAGTGCAGAATCACACACAGAGTACAGAATTACACAAAAGAGTACAGAATCACACACAAGAGTACAGAATCACACACACAGAGTACAGAATCAAACACAGAGTACAGAATCAGACACAGAGTACAGAATCACACAAAGAGTACAGAATCACACACACAGAGTGCAGAATCACACATACAGAGTGCAGAATCACACACACAGAGTACAGAATCACACGCATAGTACAGAATCACACACTGAATACAGAATCACACAGAGTACAGAATCACACGCATAGTACAGAATCACACGCATAGTACAGAATCACACACGCAGAGTACAGAATCACACACAGAGTACAGAATCACACACACAGAGTACAGAATCACACGCAGAGTGCACAATCACACACAGAGTGCAGAATCACACACAGAGTACAGAATCACACGCATAGTACAGAATCACACACACAGAGTACAGAATCACACACACAGAGTGCAGAATCACACACAGAGTACAGAATCACACGCATAGTACAGAATCACACACACAGAGTACAGAATCACACACAGAGTACAGAATCACACACAGAGTACAGAATCACACACAGAGTACAGAATCACACACAGTACAGAATCACACACACAGAGTACAGAATCACACAGAGTACAGAATCACACATACAAAGTACAGAATCACACACAGGGTACAGAATCACACACCGAGTACAGAATCACACACACAGTACAGAATCACACACACAGAGTACAGAATCACACAGAGTACAGAATCACACATACAGAGTACAGAATCACACGCATAGTACAGAATCACATACCGAGGACAGAATCACACACAGAGTACAGAATCACACTCAGTGTACAGAATCACACACAGAGTACAGAATCACACACAGAGTACAGAATCACACACAGAGTACAGAATCACACAAAGAGTACAGAATCACACACACAGAGTGCAGAATCACACATACAGAGTGCAGAATCACACACACAGAGTACAGAATCACACGCATAGTACAGAATCACACACTGAATACAGAATCACACAGAGTACAGAATCACACGCATAGTACAGAATCACACGCATAGTACAGAATCACACACGCAGAGTACAGATTCACACACAGAGTACAGAATCACACACACAGAGTACAGAATCACACGCAGAGTGCACAATCACACACAGAGTGCAGAATCACACACAGAGTACAGAATCACACGCATAGTACAGAATCACACACACAGAGTACAGAATCACACACACAGAGTGCAGAATCACACACAGAGTACAGAATCACACGCATAGTACAGAATCACACACACAGAGTACAGAATCACACACAGAGTACAGAATCAGACACAGTACAGAATCACACACACAGAGTACAGAATCACACAGAGTACAGAATCACACATACAGAGTACAGAATCACACACAGGGTACAGAATCACACACCGAGTACAGAATCACACACCCAGAGTATAGAATCACACAGAGTACAGAATCACACATACAGAGTACAGAATCACATACAGAGTACAGAATCTCACACAGAGTACAGAGTCACACACAGAGTACAGAATCACACACAAGCATACAGAATCACACACACAGAGTGCAGAATCACACACAGAGTACAGAATCACACACAAGAGTACAGAATCACACACAAGAGTACAGAATCACACACATAGAGTACAGAATCAAACACAGAGTACAGAATCAGACACAGAGTACAGAATCACACAAAGAGTACAGAATCACACACACAGAGTGCAGAATCACACATACAGAGTGCAGAATCACACACACAGAGTACAGAATCACACGCATAGTACATAATCACACACTGAATACAGAATCACACAGAGTACAGAATCACACGCATAGTACAGAATCACACGCATAGTACAGAATCACACACGCAGAGTACAGAATCACACACAGAGTACAGAATCACACACACAGAGTACAGAATCACACGCAGAGTGCACAATCACACACAGAGTGCAGAATCACACACAGAGTACAGAATCACACGCATAGTACAGAATCACACACACAGAGTACAGAATCACACACACAGAGTGCAGAATCACACACAGAGTACAGAATCACACGCATAGAACAGAATCACACACACAGAGTACAGAATCACACACAGAGTACAGAATCACACACAGAGTACAGAATCACACACAGAGTGCAGAATCACACACAGTACAGAATCACACACACTGAGTACAGAATCACACAGAGTACAGAATCACACATACAGAGTACAGAATCACACACAGGGTACAGAATCACACACCGAGTACAGAATCACACACACAGTACAGAATCACACACAGAGTACAGAATCACACAGAGTACAGAATCACACATACAGAGTACAGAATCACACACAGGGTACAGAATCTCACACAGAGTACAGAATCACACACAGAGTACAGAATCACACACAAGCATACAGAATCACACACACAGAGTACAGAATCACACAGAGTACAGAATCACACACAGAGTACAGAATCTCACACAGCGTACAGAATCACACACAGAGTACAGAATCACACACACAGAGTGCAGAATCACACACACAGAGTACAGAATCACACACACAGTGCAGAATCACACACACAGAGTACAGAATCACACAGAGTACAGAATCACACATACAGAGTACAGAATCACACACAGAGTACAGAATCACACGCATAGTACAGAATCACACGCATAGTACAGAATCACACACGCAGAGTACAGAATCACACACAGAGTACAGAATCACACAAAGAGTACAGAATCACACACACAGAGTGCAGAATCACACATACAGAGTGCAGAATCACACACACAGACTACAGAATCACACGCATAGTACAGAATCACACACTGAATACAGAATCACACAGAGTACAGAATCACACGCATAGTACAGAATCACACGCATAGTACAGAATCACACACGCAGAGTACAGAATCACACACAGAGTACAGAATCACACACACAGAGTACAGAATCACACGCAGAGTGCAAAATCACACACAGAGTGCAGAATCACACACAGAGTACAGAATCACACGCATAGTACAGAATCACACACACAGAGTACAGAATCACACACACAGAGTGCAGAATCACACACAGAGTACAGAATCACACGCATAGTACAGAATCACACACACAGAGTACAGAATCACACACAGAGGACAGAATCACACACAGAGTACAGAATCACACACAGAGTGCAGAATCACACACAGTACAGAATCACACACACAGAGTACAGAATCACACAGAGTACAGAATCACACATACAGAGTACAGAATCACACACAGGGTACAGAATCACACACCGAGTACAGAATCACACACACAGTACAGAATCACACACCCAGAGTACAGAATCACACAGAGTACAGAATCACACATACAGAGTACAGAATCACACACAGGGTACAGAATCTCACACAGAGTACAGAGTCACACACAGAGTACAGAATCACACACAAGCATACAGAATCACACACACAGAGTGCAGAATCACACACAGAGTACAGAATTACACAAAAGAGTACAGAATCACACACAAGAGTACAGAATCACACAGAGTACAGAATCACACGCATAGTACAGAATCACATACCGAGGACAGAATCACACACAGAGTACAGAATCACACTCAGTGTACAGAATCACACACAGAGTACAGAATCACACACAGAGTACAGAATCACACACAGAGTACAGAATCACACAAAGAGTACAGAATCACACACACAGAGTGCAGAATCACACATACAGAGTGCAGAATCACACACACAGAGTACAGAATCACACGCATAGTACAGAATCACACACTGAATACAGAATCACACAGAGTACAGAATCACACGCATAGTACAGAATCACACGCATAGTACAGAATCACACACGCAGAGTACAGATTCACACACAGAGTACAGAATCACACACACAGAGTACAGAATCACACGCAGAGTGCACAATCACACACAGAGTGCAGAATCACACACAGAGTACAGAATCACACGCATAGTACAGAATCACACACACAGAGTACAGAATCACACACACAGAGTGCAGAATCACACACAGAGTACAGAATCACACGCATAGTACAGAATCACACACACAGAGTACAGAATCACACACAGAGTACAGAATCAGACACAGTACAGAATCACACACACAGAGTACAGAATCACACAGAGTACAGAATCACACATACAGAGTACAGAATCACACACAGGGTACAGAATCACACACCGAGTACAGAATCACACACCCAGAGTATAGAATCACACAGAGTACAGAATCACACATACAGAGTACAGAATCACACACAGGGTACAGAATCTCACACAGAGTACAGAGTCACACACAGAGTACAGAATCACACACAAGCATACAGAATCACACACACAGAGTGCAGAATCACACACAGAGTACAGAATCACACACAAGAGTACAGAATCACACACAAGAGTACAGAATCACACACACAGAGTACAGAATCAAACACAGAGTACAGAATCAGACACAGAGTACAGAATCACACAAAGAGTACAGAATCACACACACAGAGTGCAGAATCACACATACAGAGTGCAGAATCACACACACAGAGTACAGAATCACACGCATAGTACATAATCACACACTGAATACAGAATCACACAGAGTACAGAATCACACGCATAGTACAGAATCACACGCATAGTACAGAATCACACACGCAGAGTACAGAATCACACACAGAGTACAGAATCACACACACAGAGTACAGAATCACACGCAGAGTGCACAATCACACACAGAGTGCAGAATCACACACAGAGTACAGAATCACACGCATAGTACAGAATCACACACACAGAGTACAGAATCACACACACAGAGTGCAGAATCACACACAGAGTACAGAATCACACGCATAGAACAGAATCACACACACAGAGTACAGAATCACACACAGAGTACAGAATCACACACAGAGTACAGAATCACACACAGAGTGCAGAATCACACACAGTACAGAATCACACACACTGAGTACAGAATCACACAGAGTACAGAATCACACATACAGAGTACAGAATCACACACAGGGTACAGAATCACACACCGAGTACAGAATCACACACACAGTACAGAATCACACACAGAGTACAGAATCACACAGAGTACAGAATCACACATACAGAGTACAGAATCACACACAGGGTACAGAATCTCACACAGAGTACAGAATCACACACAGAGTACAGAATCACACACAAGCATACAGAATCACACACACAGAGTACAGAATCACACAGAGTACAGAATCACACACAGAGTACAGAATCTCACACAGCGTACAGAATCACACACAGAGTACAGAATCACACACACAGAGTGCAGAATCACACACACAGAGTACAGAATCACACACACAGTGCAGAATCACACACACAGAGTACAGAATCACACAGAGTACAGAATCACACATACAGAGTACAGAATCACACACAGAGTACAGAATCACACGCATAGTACAGAATCACACGCATAGTACAGAATCACACACGCAGAGTACAGAATCACACACAGAGTACAGAATCACACAAAGAGTACAGAATCACACACACAGAGTGCAGAATCACACATACAGAGTGCAGAATCACACACACAGACTACAGAATCACACGCATAGTACAGAATCACACACTGAATACAGAATCACACAGTGTACAGAATCACACGCATAGTACAGAATCACACGCATAGTACAGAATCACACACGCAGAGTACAGAATCACACACAGATTACAGAATCACACACACAGAGTACAGAATCACACGCAGAGTGCAAAATCACACACAGAGTGCAGAATCACACACAGAGTACAGAATCACACGCATAGTACAGAATCACACACACAGAGTACAGAATCACACACACAGAGTGCAGAATCACACACAGAGTACAGAATCACACGCATAGTACAGAATCACACACACAGAGTACAGAATCACACACAGAGGACAGAATCACACACAGAGTACAGAATCACACACAGAGTGCAGAATCACACACAGTACAGAATCACACACACAGAGTACAGAATCACACAGAGTACAGAATCACACATACAGAGTACAGAATCACACACAGGGTACAGAATCACACACCGAGTACAGAATCACACACACAGTACAGAATCACACACCCAGAGTACAGAATCACACAGAGTACAGAATCACACATACAGAGTACAGAATCACACACAGGGTACAGAATCTCACACAGAGTACAGAGTCACACACAGAGTACAGAATCACACACAAGCATACAGAATCACACACACAGAGTGCAGAATCACACACAGAGTACAGAATTACACAAAAGAGTACAGAATCACACACAAGAGTACAGAATCACACACACAGAGTACAGAATCAAACACAGAGTACAGAATCAGACACAGAGTACAGAATCACACAAAGAGTACAGAATCACACACACAGAGTGCAGAATCACACATACAGAGTGCAGAATCACACACACAGAGTACAGAATCACACGCATAGTACAGAATCACACACTGAATACAGAATCACACAGAGTACAGAATCACACGCATAGTACAGAATCACACGCATAGTACAGAATCACACACGCAGAGTACAGAATCACACACAGAGTACAGAATCACACACACAGAGTACAGAATCACACGCAGAGTGCACAATCACACACAGAGTGCAGAATCACACACAGAGTACAGAATCACACGCATAGTACAGAATCACACACACAGAGTACAGAATCACACACACAGAGTGCAGAATCACACACAGAGTACAGAATCACACGCATAGTACAGAATCACACACACAGAGTACAGAATCACACACAGAGTACAGAATCACACACAGAGTACAGAATCACACACAGAGTACAGAATCACACACAGTACAGAATCACACACACAGAGTACAGAATCACACAGAGTACAGAATCACACATACAAAGTACAGAATCACACACAGGGTACAGAATCACACACCGAGTACAGAATCACACACACAGTACAGAATCACACACACAGAGTACAGAATCACACAGAGTACAGAATCACACATACAGAGTACAGAATCACACGCATAGTACAGAATCACATACCGAGGACAGAATCACACACAGAGTACAGAATCACACTCAGTGTACAGAATCACACACAGAGTACAGAATCACACACAGAGTACAGAATCACACACAGAGTACAGAATCACACAAAGAGTACAGAATCACACACACAGAGTGCAGAATCACACATACAGAGTGCAGAATCACACACACAGAGTACAGAATCACACGCATAGCACAGAATCACACACTGAATACAGAATCACACAGAGTACAGAATCACACGCATAGTACAGAATCACACGCATAGTACAGAATCACACACGCAGAGTACAGATTCACACACAGAGTACAGAATCACACACACAGAGTACAGAATCACACGCAGAGTGCACAATCACACACAGAGTGCAGAATCACACACAGAGTACAGAATCACACGCATAGTACAGAATCACACACACAGAGTACAGAATCACACACACAGAGTGCAGAATCACACACAGAGTACAGAATCACACGCATAGTACAGAATCACACACACAGAGTACAGAATCACACACAGAGTACAGAATCAGACACAGTACAGAATCACACACACAGAGTACAGAATCACACAGAGTACAGAATCACACATACAGAGTACAGAATCACACACAGGGTACAGAATCACACACCGAGTACAGAATCACACACCCAGAGTATAGAATCACACAGAGTACAGAATCACACATACAGAGTACAGAATCACATACAGGGTACAAAATCTCACACAGAGTACAGAGTCACACACAGAGTACAGAATCACACACAAGCATACAGAATCACACACACAGAGTGCAGAATCACACACAGAGTACAGAATCACACACAAGAGTACAGAATCACACACAAGAGTACAGAATCACACACACAGAGTACAGAATCAAACACAGAGTACAGAATCAGACACAGAGTACAGAATCACACAAAGAGTACAGAATCACACACACAGAGTGCAGAATCACACATACAGAGTGCAGAATCACACACACAGAGTACAGAATCACACGCATAGTACATAATCACACACTGAATACAGAATCACACAGAGTACAGAATCACACGCATAGTACAGAATCACACGCATAGTACAGAATCACACACGCAGAGTACAGAATCACACACAGAGTACAGAATCACACACACAGAGTACAGAATCACACGCAGAGTGCACAATCACACACAGAGTGCAGAATCACACACAGAGTACAGAATCACACGCATAGTACAGAATCACACACACAGAGTACAGAATCACACACACAGAGTGCAGAATCACACACAGAGTACAGAATCACACGCATAGAACAGAATCACACACACAGAGTACAGAATCACACACAGAGTACAGAATCACACACAGAGTACAGAATCACACACAGAGTGCAGAATCACACACAGTACAGAATCACACACACTGAGTACAGAATCACACAGAGTACAGAATCACACATACAGAGTACAGAATCACACACAGGGTACAGAATCACACACCGAGTACAGAATCACACACACAGTACAGAATCACACACAGAGTACAGAATCACACAGAGTACAGAATCACACATACAGAGTACAGAATCACACACAGGGTACAGAATCTCACACAGAGTACAGAATCACACACAGAGTACAGAATCACACACAAGCATACAGAATCACACACACAGAGTACAGAATCACACAGAGTACAGAATCACACACAGAGTACAGAATCTCACACAGCGTACAGAATCACACACAGAGTACAGAATCACACACACAGAGTGCAGAATCACACACACAGAGTACAGAATCACACACACAGTGCAGAATCACACACACAGAGTACAGAATCACACAGAGTACAGAATCACACATACAGAGTACAGAATCACACACAGAGTACAGAATCACACGCATAGTACAGAATCACACGCATAGTACAGAATCACACACGCAGAGTACAGAATCACACACAGAGTACAGAATCACACAAAGAGTACAGAATCACACACACAGAGTGCAGAATCACACATACAGAGTGCAGAATCACACACACAGACTACAGAATCACACGCATAGTACAGAATCACACACTGAATACAGAATCACACAGAGTACAGAATCACACGCATAGTACAGAATCACACGCATAGTACAGAATCACACACGCAGAGTACAGAATCACACACAGAGTACAGAATCACACACACAGAGTACAGAATCACACGCAGAGTGCAAAATCACACACAGAGTGCAGAATCACACACAGAGTACAGAATCACACGCATAGTACAGAATCACACACACAGAGTACAGAATCACACACACAGAGTGCAGAATCACACACAGAGTACAGAATCACACGCATAGTACAGAATCACACACACAGAGTACAGAATCACACACAGAGGACAGAATCACACACAGAGTACAGAATCACACACAGAGTGCAGAATCACACACAGTACAGAATCACACACACAGAGTACAGAATCACACAGAGTACAGAATCACACATACAGAGTACAGAATCACACACAGGGTACAGAATCACACACCGAGTACAGAATCACACACACAGTACAGAATCACACACCCAGAGTACAGAATCACACAGAGTACAGAATCACACATACAGAGTACAGAAACACACACAGGGTACAGAATCTCACACAGAGTACAGAGTCACACACAGAGTACAGAATCACACACAAGCATACAGAATCACACACACAGAGTGCAGAATCACACACAGAGTACAGAATTACACAAAAGAGTACAGAATCACACACAAGAGTACAGAATCACACACACAGAGTACAGAATCAAACACAGAGTACAGAATCAGACACAGAGTACAGAATCACACAAAGAGTACAGAATCACACACACAGAGTGCAGAATCACACATACAGAGTGCAGAATCACACACACAGAGTACAGAATCACACGCATAGTACAGAATCACACACTGAATACAGAATCACACAGAGTACAGAATCACACGCATAGTACAGAATCACACGCATAGAACAGAATCACACACACAGAGTGCAGAATCACACACAGAGTACAGAATCACACGCATAGAACAGAATCACACACACAGAGTACAGAATCACACACAGAGTACAGAATCACACACAGAGTACAGAATCACACACAGAGTGCAGAATCACACACAGTACAGAATCACACACACTGAGTACAGAATCACACAGAGTACAGAATCACACATACAGAGTACAGAATCACACACAGGGTACAGAATCACACACCGAGTACAGAATCACACACACAGTACAGAATCACACACAGAGTACAGAATCACACAGAGTACAGAATCACACATACAGAGTACAGAATCACACACAGGGTACAGAATCTCACACAGAGTACAGAATCACACACAGAGTACAGAATCACACACAAGCATACAGAATCACACACACAGAGTACAGAATCACACAGAGTACAGAATCACACACAGAGTACAGAATCTCACACAGCGTACAGAATCACACACAGAGTACAGAATCACACACACAGAGTGCAGAATCACACACACAGAGTACAGAATCACACACACAGTGCAGAATCACACACACAGAGTACAGAATCACACAGAGTACAGAATCACACATACAGAGTACAGAATCACACACAGAGTACAGAATCACACGCATAGTACAGAATCACACGCATAGTACAGAATCACACACGCAGAGTACAGAATCACACACAGAGTACAGAATCACACAAAGAGTACAGAATCACACACACAGAGTGCAGAATCACACATACAGAGTGCAGAATCACACACACAGACTACAGAATCACACGCATAGTACAGAATCACACACTGAATACAGAATCACACAGAGTACAGAATCACACGCATAGTACAGAATCACACGCATAGTACAGAATCACACACGCAGAGTACAGAATCACACACAGAGTACAGAATCACACACACAGAGTACAGAATCACACGCAGAGTGCAAAATCACACACAGAGTGCAGAATCACACACAGAGTACAGAATCACACGCATAGTACAGAATCACACACACAGAGTACAGAATCACACACACAGAGTGCAGAATCACACACAGAGTACAGAATCACACGCATAGTACAGAATCACACACACAGAGTACAGAATCACACACAGAGGACAGAATCACACACAGAGTACAGAATCACACACAGAGTGCAGAATCACACACAGTACAGAATCACACACACAGAGTACAGAATCACACAGAGTACAGAATCACACATACAGAGTACAGAATCACACACAGGGTACAGAATCACACACCGAGTACAGAATCACACACACAGTACAGAATCACACACCCAGAGTACAGAATCACACAGAGTACAGAATCACACATACAGAGTACAGAATCACACACAGGGTACAGAATCTCACACAGAGTACAGAGTCACACACAGAGTACAGAATCACACACAAGCATACAGAATCACACACACAGAGTGCAGAATCACACACAGAGTACAGAATTACACAAAAGAGTACAGAATCACACACAAGAGTACAGAATCACACAGAGTACAGAATCACACGCATAGTACAGAATCACATACCGAGGACAGAATCACACACAGAGTACAGAATCACACTCAGTGTACAGAATCACACACAGAGTACAGAATCACACACAGAGTACAGAATCACACACAGAGTACAGAATCACACAAAGAGTACAGAATCACACACACAGAGTGCAGAATCACACATACAGAGTGCAGAATCACACACACAGAGTACAGAATCACACGCATAGTACAGAATCACACACTGAATACAGAATCACACAGAGTACAGAATCACACGCATAGTACAGAATCACACGCATAGTACAGAATCACACACGCAGAGTACAGATTCACACACAGAGTACAGAATCACACACACAGAGTACAGAATCACACGCAGAGTGCACAATCACACACAGAGTGCAGAATCACACACAGAGTACAGAATCACACGCATAGTACAGAATCACACACACAGAGTACAGAATCACACACACAGAGTGCAGAATCACACACAGAGTACAGAATCACACGCATAGTACAGAATCACACACACAGAGTACAGAATCACACACAGAGTACAGAATCAGACACAGTACAGAATCACACACACAGAGTACAGAATCACACAGAGTACAGAATCACACATACAGAGTACAGAATCACACACAGGGTACAGAATCACACACCGAGTACAGAATCACACACCCAGAGTATAGAATCACACAGAGTACAGAATCACACATACAGAGTACAGAATCACACACAGGGTACAGAATCTCACACAGAGTACAGAGTCACACACAGAGTACAGAATCACACACAAGCATACAGAATCACACACACAGAGTGCAGAATCACACACAGAGTACAGAATCACACACAAGAGTACAGAATCACACACAAGAGTACAGAATCACACACACAGAGTACAGAATCAAACACAGAGTACAGAATCAGACACAGAGTACAGAATCACACAAAGAGTACAGAATCACACACACAGAGTGCAGAATCACACATACAGAGTGCAGAATCACACACACAGAGTACAGAATCACACGCATAGTACATAATCACACACTGAATACAGAATCACACAGAGTACAGAATCACACGCATAGTACAGAATCACACGCATAGTACAGAATCACACACGCAGAGTACAGAATCACACACAGAGTACAGAATCACACACACAGAGTACAGAATCACACGCAGAGTGCACAATCACACACAGAGTGCAGAATCACACACAGAGTACAGAATCACACGCATAGTACAGAATCACACACACAGAGTACAGAATCACACACACAGAGTGCAGAATCACACACAGAGTACAGAATCACACGCATAGAACAGAATCACACACACAGAGTACAGAATCACACACAGAGTACAGAATCACACACAGAGTACAGAATCACACACAGAGTGCAGAATCACACACAGTACAGAATCACACACACTGAGTACAGAATCACACAGAGTACAGAATCACACATACAGAGTACAGAATCACACACAGGGTACAGAATCACACACCGAGTACAGAATCACACACACAGTACAGAATCACACACAGAGTACAGAATCACACAGAGTACAGAATCACACATACAGAGTACAGAATCACACACAGGGTACAGAATCTCACACAGAGTACAGAATCACACACAGAGTACAGAATCACACACAAGCATACAGAATCACACACACAGAGTACAGAATCACACAGAGTACAGAATCACACACAGAGTACAGAATCTCACACAGCGTACAGAATCACACACAGAGTACAGAATCACACACACAGAGTGCAGAATCACACACACAGAGTACAGAATCACACACACAGTGCAGAATCACACACACAGAGTACAGAATCACACAGAGTACAGAATCACACATACAGAGTACAGAATCACACACAGAGTACAGAATCACACGCATAGTACAGAATCACACGCATAGTACAGAATCACACACGCAGAGTACAGAATCACACACAGAGTACAGAATCACACAAAGAGTACAGAATCACACACACAGAGTGCAGAATCACACATACAGAGTGCAGAATCACACACACAGACTACAGAATCACACGCATAGTACAGAATCACACACTGAATACAGAATCACACAGTGTACAGAATCACACGCATAGTACAGAATCACACGCATAGTACAGAATCACACACGCAGAGTACAGAATCACACACAGATTACAGAATCACACACACAGAGTACAGAATCACACGCAGAGTGCAAAATCACACACAGAGTGCAGAATCACACACAGAGTACAGAATCACACGCATAGTACAGAATCACACACACAGAGTACAGAATCACACACACAGAGTGCAGAATCACACACAGAGTACAGAATCACACGCATAGTACAGAATCACACACACAGAGTACAGAATCACACACAGAGGACAGAATCACACACAGAGTACAGAATCACACACAGAGTGCAGAATCACACACAGTACAGAATCACACACACAGAGTACAGAATCACACAGAGTACAGAATCACACATACAGAGTACAGAATCACACACAGGGTACAGAATCACACACCGAGTACAGAATCACACACACAGTACAGAATCACACACCCAGAGTACAGAATCACACAGAGTACAGAATCACACATACAGAGTACAGAATCACACACAGGGTACAGAATCTCACACAGAGTACAGAGTCACACACAGAGTACAGAATCACACACAAGCATACAGAATCACACACACAGAGTGCAGAATCACACACAGAGTACAGAATTACACAAAAGAGTACAGAATCACACACAAGAGTACAGAATCACACACACAGAGTACAGAATCAAACACAGAGTACAGAATCAGACACAGAGTACAGAATCACACAAAGAGTACAGAATCACACACACAGAGTGCAGAATCACACATACAGAGTGCAGAATCACACACACAGAGTACAGAATCACACGCATAGTACAGAATCACACACTGAATACAGAATCACACAGAGTACAGAATCACACGCATAGTACAGAATCACACGCATAGTACAGAATCACACACGCAGAGTACAGAATCACACACAGAGTACAGAATCACACACACAGAGTACAGAATCACACGCAGAGTGCACAATCACACACAGAGTGCAGAATCACACACAGAGTACAGAATCACACGCATAGTACAGAATCACACACACAGAGTACAGAATCACACACACAGAGTGCAGAATCACACACAGAGTACAGAATCACACGCATAGTACAGAATCACACACACAGAGTACAGAATCACACACAGAGTACAGAATCACACACAGAGTACAGAATCACACACAGAGTACAGAATCACACACAGTACAGAATCACACACACAGAGTACAGAATCACACAGAGTACAGAATCACACATACAAAGTACAGAATCACACACAGGGTACAGAATCACACACCGAGTACAGAATCACACACACAGTACAGAATCACACACACAGAGTACAGAATCACACAGAGTACAGAATCACACATACAGAGTACAGAATCACACGCATAGTACAGAATCACATACCGAGGACAGAATCACACACAGAGTACAGAATCACACTCAGTGTACAGAATCACACACAGAGTACAGAATCACACACAGAGTACAGAATCACACACAGAGTACAGAATCACACAAAGAGTACAGAATCACACACACAGAGTGCAGAATCACACATACAGAGTGCAGAATCACACACACAGAGTACAGAATCACACGCATAGCACAGAATCACACACTGAATACAGAATCACACAGAGTACAGAATCACACGCATAGTACAGAATCACACGCATAGTACAGAATCACACACGCAGAGTACAGATTCACACACAGAGTACAGAATCACACACACAGAGTACAGAATCACACGCAGAGTGCACAATCACACACAGAGTGCAGAATCACACACAGAGTACAGAATCACACGCATAGTACAGAATCACACACACAGAGTACAGAATCACACACACAGAGTGCAGAATCACACACAGAGTACAGAATCACACGCATAGTACAGAATCACACACACAGAGTACAGAATCACACACAGAGTACAGAATCAGACACAGTACAGAATCACACACACAGAGTACAGAATCACACAGAGTACAGAATCACACATACAGAGTACAGAATCACACACAGGGTACAGAATCACACACCGAGTACAGAATCACACACCCAGAGTATAGAATCACACAGAGTACAGAATCACACATACAGAGTACAGAATCACATACAGGGTACAAAATCTCACACAGAGTACAGAGTCACACACAGAGTACAGAATCACACACAAGCATACAGAATCACACACACAGAGTGCAGAATCACACACAGAGTACAGAATCACACACAAGAGTACAGAATCACACACAAGAGTACAGAATCACACACACAGAGTACAGAATCAAACACAGAGTACAGAATCAGACACAGAGTACAGAATCACACAAAGAGTACAGAATCACACACACAGAGTGCAGAATCACACATACAGAGTGCAGAATCACACACACAGAGTACAGAATCACACGCATAGTACATAATCACACACTGAATACAGAATCACACAGAGTACAGAATCACACGCATAGTACAGAATCACACGCATAGTACAGAATCACACACGCAGAGTACAGAATCACACACAGAGTACAGAATCACACACACAGAGTACAGAATCACACGCAGAGTGCACAATCACACACAGAGTGCAGAATCACACACAGAGTACAGAATCACACGCATAGTACAGAATCACACACACAGAGTACAGAATCACACACACAGAGTGCAGAATCACACACAGAGTACAGAATCACACGCATAGAACAGAATCACACACACAGAGTACAGAATCACACACAGAGTACAGAATCACACACAGAGTACAGAATCACACACAGAGTGCAGAATCACACACAGTACAGAATCACACACACTGAGTACAGAATCACACAGAGTACAGAATCACACATACAGAGTACAGAATCACACACAGGGTACAGAATCACACACCGAGTACAGAATCACACACACAGTACAGAATCACACACAGAGTACAGAATCACACAGAGTACAGAATCACACATACAGAGTACAGAATCACACACAGGGTACAGAATCTCACACAGAGTACAGAATCACACACAGAGTACAGAATCACACACAAGCATACAGAATCACACACACAGAGTACAGAATCACACAGAGTACAGAATCACACACAGAGTACAGAATCTCACACAGCGTACAGAATCACACACAGAGTACAGAATCACACACACAGAGTGCAGAATCACACACACAGAGTACAGAATCACACACACAGTGCAGAATCACACACACAGAGTACAGAATCACACAGAGTACAGAATCACACATACAGAGTACAGAATCACACACAGAGTACAGAATCACACGCATAGTACAGAATCACACGCATAGTACAGAATCACACACGCAGAGTACAGAATCACACACAGAGTACAGAATCACACAAAGAGTACAGAATCACACACACAGAGTGCAGAATCACACATACAGAGTGCAGAATCACACACACAGACTACAGAATCACACGCATAGTACAGAATCACACACTGAATACAGAATCACACAGAGTACAGAATCACACGCATAGTACAGAATCACACGCATAGTACAGAATCACACACGCAGAGTACAGAATCACACACAGAGTACAGAATCACACACACAGAGTACAGAATCACACGCAGAGTGCAAAATCACACACAGAGTGCAGAATCACACACAGAGTACAGAATCACACGCATAGTACAGAATCACACACACAGAGTACAGAATCACACACACAGAGTGCAGAATCACACACAGAGTACAGAATCACACGCATAGTACAGAATCACACACACAGAGTACAGAATCACACACAGAGGACAGAATCACACACAGAGTACAGAATCACACACAGAGTGCAGAATCACACACAGTACAGAATCACACACACAGAGTACAGAATCACACAGAGTACAGAATCACACATACAGAGTACAGAATCACACACAGGGTACAGAATCACACACCGAGTACAGAATCACACACACAGTACAGAATCACACACCCAGAGTACAGAATCACACAGAGTACAGAATCACACATACAGAGTACAGAAACACACACAGGGTACAGAATCTCACACAGAGTACAGAGTCACACACAGAGTACAGAATCACACACAAGCATACAGAATCACACACACAGAGTGCAGAATCACACACAGAGTACAGAATTACACAAAAGAGTACAGAATCACACACAAGAGTACAGAATCACACACACAGAGTACAGAATCAAACACAGAGTACAGAATCAGACACAGAGTACAGAATCACACAAAGAGTACAGAATCACACACACAGAGTGCAGAATCACACATACAGAGTGCAGAATCACACACACAGAGTACAGAATCACACGCATAGTACAGAATCACACACTGAATACAGAATCACACAGAGTACAGAATCACACGCATAGTACAGAATCACACGCATAGTACAGAATCACACACGCAGAGTACAGAATCACACACAGAGTACAGAATCACACACACAGAGTACAGAATCACACGCAGAGTGCACAATCACACACAGAGTGCAGAATCACACACAGAGTACAGAATCACACGCATAGTACAGAATCACACACACAGAGTACAGAATCACACACACAGAGTGCAGAATCACACACAGAGTACAGAATCACACGCATAGTACAGAATCACACACACAGAGTACAGAATCACACACAGAGTACAGAATCACACACAGAGTACAGAATCACACACAGAGTACAGAATCACACACAGTACAGAATCACACACACAGAGTACAGAATCACACAGAGTACAGAATCACACATACAAAGTACAGAATCACACACAGGGTACAGAATCACACACCGAGTACAGAATCACACACACAGTACAGAATCACACACACAGAGTACAGAATCACACAGAGTACAGAATCACACATACAGAGTACAGAATCACACACAGGGTACAGAATCTCACACAGAGTACAGAATCACACACAGAGTACAGAATCACACACAAGCATACAGAATCACACACACAGAGTACAGAATCACACAGAGTACAGAATCACACACAGAGTACAGAATCACACAAAGAGTACAGAATCACACACACAGAGTGCAGAATCACACATACAGAGTGCAGAATCACACACACAGAGTACAGAATCACACGCATAGTACAGAATCACACACTGAATACAGAATCACACAGAGTACAGAATCACACGCATCGTACAGAATCACACGCATAGTACAGAATCACACACGCAGAGTACAGAATCACACACAGAGTACAGAATCACACGCACAGAGTACAGAATCACACGCAGAGTGCACAATCACACACAGAGTGCAGAATCACACACAGAGTACAGAATCACACGCATAGTACAGAATCACACACAGAGTACAGAATCACACACACAGAGTGCAGAATCACACACAGAGTACAGAATCACACGCACAGTACAGAATCACACACACAGAGTACAGAATCACACACACAGAGTGCAGAATCACACACAGAGTACAGAATCACACGCATAGTACAGAATCACACACACAGAGTACAGAATCGCACACAGAGTACAGAATCACACACAGAGTACAGAATCACACACAGAGTGCAGAATCACACACAGTACAGAATCACACACACAGAGTACAGAATCACACAGAGTACAGAATCACACATACAGAGTACAGAATCACACACAGGGTACAGAATCACACACCGAGTACAGAATCACACACACAGTACAGAATCACACACACAGAGTACAGAATCACACAGATTACAGAATCACACATACAGAGTACAGAATCACACACAGGGTACAGAATCTCACACAGAGTACAGAATCACACACAGAGTACAGAATCACACACAAGCATACAGAATCACACACACAGAGTGCAGAATCACACACAGAGTACAGAATCACACACAAGAGTACAGAATCACACACAAGAGTACAGAATCACACACACAGAGTACAGAATCAAACACAGAGTACAGAATCAGACACAGAGTACAGAATCACACAAAGAGTACAGAATCACACACACAGAGTGCAGAATCACACATACAGAGTGCAGAATCACACACACAGAGTACAGAATCACACGCATAGTACATAATCACACACTGAATACAGAATCACACAGAGTACAGAATCACACGCATAGTACAGAATCACACGCATAGTACAGAATCACACACGCAGAGTACAGAATCACACACAGAGTACAGAATCACACACACAGAGTACAGAATCACACGCAGAGTGCACAATCACACACAGAGTGCAGAATCACACACAGAGTACAGAATCACACGCATAGTACAGAATCACACACACAGAGTACAGAATCACACACACAGAGTGCAGAATCACACACAGAGTACAGAATCACACGCATAGAACAGAATCACACACACAGAGTACAGAATCACACATACAGAGTACAGAATCACACACAGGGTACAGAATCACACACCGAGTACAGAATCACACACACAGTACAGAATCACACACACTGAGTACAGAATCACACAGAGTACAGAATCACACATACAGAGTACAGAATCACACACAGGGTACAGAATCTCACACAGAGTACAGAATCACACACAGAGTACAGAATCACACACAAGCATACAGAATCACACACACAGAGTACAGAATCACACAGAGTACAGAATCACACACAGAGTACAGAATCTCACACAGCGTACAGAATCACACACAGAGTACAGAATCACACACACAGAGTGCAGAATCACACACACAGAGTACAGAATCACACACACATTGCAGAATCACACACACAGAGTACAGAATCACACAGAGTACAGAATCACACATACAGAGTACAGAATCACACACAGAGTACAGAATCACACGCATAGTACAGAATCACACGCATAGTACAGAATCACACACGCAGAGTACAGAATCACACACAGAGTACAGAATCACACAAAGAGTACAGAATCACACACACAGAGTGCAGAATCACACATACAGAGTGCAGAATCACACACACAGACTACAGAATCACACGCATAGTACAGAATCACACACTGAATACAGAATCACACAGAGTACAGAATCACACGCATAGTACAGAATCACACGCATAGTACAGAATCACACACGCAGAGTACA
This sequence comes from Scyliorhinus torazame, assembly GCF_047496885.1. Classification (NCBI taxonomy): domain Eukaryota; kingdom Metazoa; phylum Chordata; class Chondrichthyes; order Carcharhiniformes; family Scyliorhinidae; genus Scyliorhinus; species Scyliorhinus torazame. The sequence continues at coordinate 81,249,171 of NC_092718.1, read as the reverse complement.
GAATCACACACAGAGTACAGAATCACACACACAGAGTACAGAATCACACGCAGAGTGCAAAATCACACACAGAGTGCAGAATCACACACAGAGTACAGAATCACACGCATAGTACAGAATCACACACACAGAGTACAGAATCACACACACAGAGTGCAGAATCACACACAGAGTACAGAATCACACGCATAGTACAGAATCACACACACAGAGTACAGAATCACACACAGAGGACAGAATCACACACAGAGTACAGAATCACACACAGAGTGCAGAATCACACACAGTACAGAATCACACACACAGAGTACAGAATCACACAGAGTACAGAATCACACATACAGAGTACAGAATCACACACAGGGTACAGAATCACACACCGAGTACAGAATCACACACACAGTACAGAATCACACACCCAGAGTACAGAATCACACAGAGTACAGAATCACACATACAGAGTACAGAATCACACACAGGGTACAGAATCTCACACAGAGTACAGAGTCACACACAGAGTACAGAATCACACACAAGCATACAGAATCACACACACAGAGTGCAGAATCACACACAGAGTTAGAATTACACAAAAGAGTACAGAATCACACACAAGAGTACAGAATCACACACACAGAGTACAGAATCAAACACAGAGTACAGAATCAGACACAGAGTACAGAATCACACAAAGAGTACAGAATCACACACACAGAGTGCAGAATCACACATACAGAGTGCAGAATCACACACACAGAGTACAGAATCACACGCATAGTACAGAATCACACACTGAATACAGAATCACACAGAGTACAGAATCACACGCATAGTACAGAATCACACGCATAGTACAGAATCACACACGCAGAGTACAGAATCACACACAGAGTACAGAATCACACACACAGAGTACAGAATCACACGCAGAGTGCACAATCACACACAGAGTGCAGAATCACACACAGAGTACAGAATCACACGCATAGTACAGAATCACACACACAGAGTACAGAATCACACACACAGAGTGCAGAATCACACACAGAGTACAGAATCACACGCATAGTACAGAATCACACACACAGAGTACAGAATCACACACAGAGTACAGAATCACACACAGAGTACAGAATCACACACAGAGTACAGAATCACACACAGTACAGAATCACACACACAGAGTACAGAATCACACAGAGTACAGAATCACACATACAAAGTACAGAATCACACACAGGGTACAGAATCACACACCGAGTACAGAATCACACACACAGTACAGAATCACACACACAGAGTACAGAATCACACAGAGTACAGAATCACACATACAGAGTACAGAATCACACACAGGGTACAGAATCTCACACAGAGTACAGAATCACACACAGAGTACAGAATCACACACAAGCATACAGAATCACACACACAGAGTACAGAATCACACAGAGTACAGAATCACACACAGAGTACAGAATCACACAAAGAGTACAGAATCACACACACAGAGTGCAGAATCACACATACAGAGTGCAGAATCACACACACAGAGTACAGAATCACACGCATAGTACAGAATCACACACTGAATACAGAATCACACAGAGTACAGAATCACACGCATCGTACAGAATCACACGCATAGTACAGAATCAAACACGCAGAGTACAGAATCACACACAGAGTACAGAATCACACGCACAGAGTACAGAATCACACGCAGAGTGCACAATCACACACAGAGTGCAGAATCACACACAGAGTACAGAATCACACGCATAGTACAGAATCACACACAGAGTACAGAATCACACACACAGAGTGCAGAATCACACACAGAGTACAGAATCACACGCACAGTACAGAATCACACACACAGAGTACAGAATCACACACACAGAGTGCAGAATCACACACAGAGTACAGAATCACACGCATAGTACAGAATCACACACACAGAGTACAGAATCGCACACAGAGTACAGAATCACACACAGAGTACAGAATCACACACAGAGTGCAGAATCACACACAGTACAGAATCACACACACAGAGTACAGAATCACACAGAGTACAGAATCACACATACAGAGTACAGAATCACACACAGGGTACAGAATCACACACCGAGTACAGAATCACACACACAGTACAGAATCACACACACAGAGTACAGAATCACACAGATTACAGAATCACACATACAGAGTACAGAATCACACACAGGGTACAGAATCTCACACAGAGTACAGAATCACACACAGAGTACAGAATCACACACAAGCATACAGAATCACACACACAGAGTGCAGAATCACACACAGAGTACAGAATCACACACAAGAGTACAGAATCACACACAAGAGTACAGAATCACACACACAGAGTACAGAATCGAACACAGAGTACAGAATCACACACAGAGTACAGAATCACACACACAGAGTGCAGAATCACACATAAAGAGTACAGAATCACACACCCAGAGTACAGAATCACACGCATAGTACAGAATCACACACACAGAGTACAGAATCCCATACATAGTACAGAATCACACACACAGTACAGAATCACACATAGAGTACAGAATCATCACAGAGTACAGAATCACACACAGAGTACAGAATCACATACAGTGTACAGAATCACACACAGAGTACAGAATCACACGTATAGTAAAGAATCACACGCATAGTACAGAATCACACACAGAGTACAGAATCACACAAAGAGTACAGAAACACACAAAGAGTACAGAATCACACACACAGAGTGCGGAATCACACATAAAGAGTGCAGAATCACACACACAGAGTACAGAATCACACGCATAGTACAGAATCACACACTGAATACAGAATCACACAGAGTACAGAATCACAAGCATAGTACAGAATCACATACCGAGGACAGAATCACACACAGAGTACAGAATCACACACAGTGTACAGAATCACACACAGAGTACAGAATCACACACAGAGTACAGAATCACACACAGAGTACAGAATCACACAAAGAGTACAGAATCACACACACAGAGTGCAGAATCACACATACAGAGTGCAGAATCACACACACAGAGTACAGAATCACACGCATAGTACAGAATCACACACTGAATACAGAATCACACAGAGTACAGAATCACACGCATAGTACAGAATCACACGCATAGTACAGAATCACACACGCAGAGTACAGAATCACACACAGAGTACAGAATCACACACACAGAGTACAGAATCACACGCAGAGTGCACAATCACACACAGAGTGCAGAATCACACACAGAGTACAGAATCACACACAGAGTACAGAATCACACACACAGAGTACAGAATCACACACACAGAGTGCAGAATCACACACAGAGTACAGAATCACACGCATAGTACAGAATCACACACACAGAGTACAGAATCACACACAGAGTACAGAATCAGACACAGTACAGAATCACACACACAGAGTACAGGATCACACAGAGTACAGAATCACACATACAGAGTACAGAATCACACACAGGGTACAGAATCACACACCGAGTACAGAATCACACACCCAGAGTACAGAATCACACAGAGTACAGAATCACACATACAGAGTACAGAATCACACACAGGGTACAGAATCTCACACAGAGTACAGAGTCACACACAGAGTACAGAATCACACACAAGCATACAGAATCACACACACAGAGTGCAGAATCACACACAGAGTACTGAATCACACACAAGAGTACAGAATCACACACAAGAGTACAGAATCACACACACAGAGTACAGAATCAAACACAGAGTACAGAATCAGACACAGAGTACAGAATCACACAAAGAGTACAGAATCACACACACAGAGTGCAGAATCACACATACAGAGTGCAGAATCACACACACAGAGTACAGAATCACACGCATAGTACAGAATCACACACTGAATACAGAATCACACAGAGTACAGAATCACACGCATAGTACAGAATCACACGCATAGTACAGAATCACACACGCAGAGTACAGAATCACACACAGAGTACAGAATCACACACACAGAGTACAGAATCACACGCAGAGTGCATAATCACACACAGAGTGCAAAATCACACACAGAGTACAGAATCACACGCATAGTACAGAATCACACACACAGAGTACAGAATCACACACACAGAGTGCAGAATCACACACAGAGTACAGAATCACACGCATAGAACAGAATCACACACACAGAGTACAGAATCACACACAGAGTACAGAATCACACACAGAGTACAGAATCACACACAGAGTGCAGAATCACACACAGTACAGAATCACACACACAGAGTACAGAATCACACAGAGTACAGAATCACACATACAGAGTACAGAATCACACACAGGTTACAGAATCACACACCGAGTACAGAATCACACACACAGTACAGAATCACACACACAGAGTACAGAATCACACAGAGTACAGAATCACACATACAGAGTACAGAATCACACACAGGGTACAGAATCTCACACAGAGTACAGAATCACACACAGAGTACAGAATCACACACAAGCATACAGAATCACACACACAGAGTGCAGAATCACACACAGAGTACAGAATTACACAAAAGAGTACAGAATCACACACAAGAGTACAGAATCACACAGAGTACAGAATCACACAGAGTACAGAATCACACGCATAGTACAGAATCACGTACCGAGGACAGAATCACACACAGAGTACAGAATCACACTCAGTGTACAGAATCACACACAGAGTACAGAATCACACACAGAGTACAGAATCACACACAGAGTACAGAATCACACAAAGAGTACAGAATCACACACACAGAGTGCAGAATCACACATACAGAGTGCAGAATCACACACACAGAGTACAGAATCACACGCATAGTACAGAATCACACACTGAATACAGAATCACACAGAGTACAGAATCACACGCATAGTACAGAATCACACGCATAGTACAGAATCACACACGCAGAGTACAGATTCACACACAGAGTACAGAATCACACACACAGAGTACAGAATCACACGCAGAGTGCACAATCACACACAGAGTGCAGAATCACACACAGAGTACAGAATCACACGCATAGTACAGAATCACACACACAGAGTACAGAATCACACACACAGAGTGCAGAATCACACACAGAGTACAGAATCACACGCATAGTACAGAATCACACACACAGAGTACAGAATCACACACAGAGTACAGAATCAGACACAGTACAGAATCACACACACAGAGTACAGAATCACACAGAGTACAGAATCACACATACAGAGTACAGAATCACACACAGGGTACAGAATCACACACCGAGTACAGAATCACACACCCAGAGTATAGAATCACACAGAGTACAGAATCACACATACAGAGTACAGAATCACACACAGGGTACAGAATCTCACACAGAGTACAGAGTCACACACAGAGTACAGAATCACACACAAGCATACAGAATCACACACACAGAGTGCAGAATCACACACAGAGTACAGAATCACACACAAGAGTACAGAATCACACACAAGAGTACAGAATCACACACACAGAGTACAGAATCAAACACAGAGTACAGAATCAGACACAGAGTACAGAATCACACAAAGAGTACAGAATCACACACACAGAGTGCAGAATCACACATACAGAGTGCAGAATCACACACACAGAGTACAGAATCACACGCATAGTACATAATCGCACACTGAATACAGAATCACACAGAGTACAGAATCACACGCATAGTACAGAATCACACGCATAGTACAGAATCACACACGCAGAGTACAGAATCACACACAGAGTACAGAATCACACACACAGAGTACAGAATCACACGCAGAGTGCACAATCACACACAGAGTGCAGAATCACACACAGAGTACAGAATCACACGCATAGTACAGAATCACACACACAGAGTACAGAATCACACACACAGAGTGCAGAATCACACACAGAGTACAGAATCACACGCATAGAACAGAATCACACACACAGAGTACAGAATCACACACAGAGTACAGAATCACACACAGAGTACAGAATCACACACAGAGTGCAGAATCACACACAGTACAGAATCACACACACTGAGTACAGAATCACACAGAGTACAGAATCACACATACAGAGTACAGAATCACACACAGGGTACAGAATCTCACACAGAGTACAGAATCACACACAGAGTACAGAATCACACACAAGCATACAGAATCACACACACAGAGTACAGAATCACACAGAGTACAGAATCACACACAGAGTACAGAATCTCACACAGCGTACAGAATCACACACAGAGTACAGAATCACACACACAGAGTGCAGAATCACACACACAGAGTACAGAATCACACACACAGTGCAGAATCACAAACACAGAGTACAGAATAACACAGAGTACAGAATCACACATACAGAGTACAGAATCACACACACAGAGTACAGAATCACACGCATAGTACATAATCACACACTGAATACAGAATCACACAGAGTACAGAATCACACGCATAGTACAGAATCACACGCATAGTACAGAATCACACACGCAGAGTACAGAATCACACACAGAGTACAGAATCACACACACAGAGTACAGAATCACACGCAGAGTGCACAATCACACACAGAGTGCAGAATCACACACAGAGTACAGAATCACACGCATAGTACAGAATCACACACACAGAGTACAGAATCACACACACAGAGTGCAGAATCACACACAGAGTACAGAATCACACGCATAGAACAGAATCACACACACAGAGTACAGAATCACACACAGAGTACAGAATCACACACAGAGTACAGAATCACACACAGAGTGCAGAATCACACACAGTACAGAATCACACACACTGAGTACAGAATCACACAGAGTACAGAATCACACATACAGAGTACAGAATCACACACAGGGTACAGAATCACACACCGAGTACAGAATCACACACACAGTACAGAATCACACACAGAGTACAGAATCACACAGAGTACAGAATCACACATACAGAGTACAGAATCACACACAGGGTACAGAATCTCACACAGAGTACAGAATCACACACAGAGTACAGAATCACACACAAGCATACAGAATCACACACACAGAGTACAGAATCACACAGAGTACAGAATCACACACAGAGTACAGAATCTCACACAGCGTACAGAATCACACACAGAGTACAGAATCACACACACAGAGTGCAGAATCACACACACAGAGTACAGAATCACACACACAGTGCAGAATCACACACACAGAGTACAGAATCACACAGAGTACAGAATCACACATACAGAGTACAGAATCACACACAGAGTACAGAATCACACGCATAGTACAGAATCACACGCATAGTACAGAATCACACACGCAGAGTACAGAATCACACACAGAGTACAGAATCACACAAAGAGTACAGAATCACACACACAGAGTGCAGAATCACACATACAGAGTGCAGAATCACACACACAGACTACAGAATCACACGCATAGTACAGAATCACACACTGAATACAGAATCACACAGAGTACAGAATCACACGCAGAGTACAGAATCACACGCATAGTACAGAATCACACACGCAGAGTACAGAATCACACACAGAGTACAGAATCACACACACAGAGTACAGAATCACACGCAGAGTGCAAAATCACACACAGAGTGCAGAATCACACACAGAGTACAGAATCACACGCATAGTACAGAATCACACACACAGAGTACAGAATCACACACACAGAGTGCAGAATCACACACAGAGTACAGAATCACACGCATAGTACAGAATCACACACACAGAGTACAGAATCACACACAGAGGACAGAATCACACACAGAGTACAGAATCACACACAGAGTGCAGAATCACACACAGTACAGAATCACACACACAGAGTACAGAATCACACAGAGTACAGAATCACACATACAGAGTACAGAATCACACACAGGGTACAGAATCACACACCGAGTACAGAATCACACACACAGTACAGAATCACACACCCAGAGTACAGAATCACACAGAGTACAGAATCACACATACAGAGTACAGAAACACACACAGGGTACAGAATCTCACACAGAGTACAGAGTCACACACAGAGTACAGAATCACACACAAGCATACAGAATCACACACACAGAGTGCAGAATCACACACAGAGTACAGAATTACACAAAAGAGTACAGAATCACACACAAGAGTACAGAATCACACACACAGAGTACAGAATCAAACACAGAGTACAGAATCAGACACAGAGTACAGAATCACACAAAGAGTACAGAATCACACACACAGAGTGCAGAATCACACATACAGAGTGCAGAATCACACACACAGAGTACAGAATCACACGCATAGTACAGAATCACACACTGAATACAGAATCACACAGAGTCCAGAATCACACGCATAGTACAGAATCACACGCATAGTACAGAATCACACACGCAGAGTACAGAATCACACACAGAGTACAGAATCACACACACAGAGTACAGAATCACACGCAGAGTGCACAATCACACACAGAGTGCAGAATCACACACAGAGTACAGAATCACACGCATAGTACAGAATCACACACACAGAGTACAGAATCACACACACAGAGTGCAGAATCACACACAGAGTACAGAATCACACGCATAGTACAGAATCACACACACAGAGTACAGAATCACACACAGAGTACAGAATCACACACAGAGTACAGAATCACACACAGAGTACAGAATCACACACAGTACAGAATCACACACACAGAGTACAGAATCACACAGAGTACAGAATCACACATACAAAGTACAGAATCACACACAGGGTACAGAATCACACACCGAGTACAGAATCACACACACAGTACAGAATCACACACACAGAGTACAGAATCACACAGAGTACAGAATCACACATACAGAGTACAGAATCACACACAGGGTACAGAATCTCACACAGAGTACAGAATCACACACAGAGTACAGAATCACACACAAGCATACAGAATCACACACACAGAGTACAGAATCACACAGAGTACAGAATCACACACAGAGTACAGAATCACACAAAGAGTACAGAATCACACACACAGAGTGCAGAATCACACATACAGAGTGCAGAATCACACACACAGAGTACAGAATCACACGCATAGTACAGAATCACACACTGAATACAGAATCACACAGAGTACAGAATCACACGCATCGTACAGAATCACACGCATAGTACAGAATCACACACGCAGAGTACAGAATCACACACAGAGTACAGAATCACACGCACAGAGTACAGAATCACACGCAGAGTGCACAATCACACACAGAGTGCAGAATCACACACAGAGTACAGAATCACACGCATAGTACAGAATCACACACAGAGTACAGAATCACACACACAGAGTGCAGAATCACACACAGAGTACAGAATCACACGCACAGTACAGAATCACACACACAGAGTACAGAATCACACACACAGAGTGCAGAATCACACACAGAGTACAGAATCACACGCATAGTACAGAATCACACACACAGAGTACAGAATCGCACACAGAGTACAGAATCACACACAGAGTACAGAATCACACACAGAGTGCAGAATCACACACAGTACAGAATCACACAGAGTACAGAATCACACATACAGAGTACAGAATCACACACAGGGTACAGAATCACACACCGAGTACAGAATCACACACACAGTACAGAATCACACACACAGAGTACAGAATCACACAGATTACAGAATCACACATACAGAGTACAGAATCACACACAGGGTACAGAATCTCACACAGAGTACAGAATCACACACAGAGTACAGAATCACACACAAGCATACAGAATCACACACACAGAGTGCAGAATCACACACAGAGTACAGAATCACACACAAGAGTACAGAATCACACACAAGAGTACAGAATCACACACACAGAGTACAGAATCAAACACAGAGTACAGAATCAGACACAGAGTACAGAATCACACAAAGAGTACAGAATCACACACACAGAGTGCAGAATCACACATACAGAGTGCAGAATCACACACACAGAGTACAGAATCACACGCATAGTACATAATCACACACTGAATACAGAATCACACAGAGTACAGAATCACACGCATAGTACAGAATCACACGCATAGTACAGAATCACACACGCAGAGTACAGAATCACACACAGAGTACAGAATCACACACACAGAGTACAGAATCACACGCAGAGTGCACAATCACACACAGAGTGCAGAATCACACACAGAGTACAGAATCACACGCATAGTACAGAATCACACACACAGAGTACAGAATCACACACACAGAGTGCAGAATCACACACAGAGTACAGAATCACACGCATAGAACAGAATCACACACACAGAGTACAGAATCACACACAGAGTACAGAATCACACACAGAGTACAGAATCACACACAGAGTGCAGAATCACACACAGTACAGAATCACACACACTGAGTACAGAATCACACAGAGTACAGAATCACACATACAGAGTACAGAATCACACACAGGGTACAGAATCACACACCGAGTACAGAATCACACACACAGTACAGAATCACACACAGAGTACAGAATCACACAGAGTACAGAATCACACATACAGAGTACAGAATCACACACAGGGTACAGAATCTCACACAGAGTACAGAATCACACACAGAGTACAGAATCACACACAAGCATACAGAATCACACACACAGAGTACAGAATCACACAGAGTACAGAATCACACACAGAGTACAGAATCTCACACAGCATACAGAATCACACACAGAGTACAGAATCACACACACAGAGTGCAGAATCACACACACAGAGTACAGAATCACACACACAGTGCAGAATCACACACACAGAGTACAGAATCACACAGAGTACAGAATCACACATACAGAGTACAGAATCACACACAGAGTACAGAATCACACGCATAGTACAGAATCACACGCATAGTACAGAATCACACACGCAGAGTACAGAATCACACACAGAGTACAGAATCACACAAAGAGTACAGAATCACACACACAGAGTGCAGAATCACACATACAGAGTGCAGAATCACACACACAGACTACAGAATCACACGCATAGTACAGAATCACACACTGAATACAGAATCACACAGAGTACAGAATCACACGCATAGTACAGAATCACACGCATAGTACAGAATCACACACGCAGAGTACAGAATCACACACAGAGTACAGAATCACACACACAGAGTACAGAATCACACGCAGAGTGCAAAATCACACACAGAGTGCAGAATCACACACAGAGTACAGAATCACACGCATAGTACAGAATCACACACACAGAGTACAGAATCACACACACAGAGTGCAGAATCACACACAGAGTACAGAATCACACGCATAGTACAGAATCACACACACAGAGTACAGAATCACACACAGAGGACAGAATCACACACAGAGTACAGAATCACACACAGAGTGCAGAATCACACACAGTACAGAATCACACACACAGAGTACAGAATCACACAGAGTACAGAATCACACATACAGAGTACAGAATCACACACAGGGTACAGAATCACACACCGAGTACAGAATCACACACACAGTACAGAATCACACACCCAGAGTACAGAATCACACAGAGTACAGAATCACACATACAGAGTACAGAATCACACACAGGGTACAGAATCTCACACAGAGTACAGAGTCACACACAGAGTACAGAATCACACACAAGCATACAGAATCACACACACAGAGTGCAGAATCACACACAGAGTTAGAATTACACAAAAGAGTACAGAATCACACACAAGAGTACAGAATCACACACACAGAGTACAGAATCAAACACAGAGTACAGAATCAGACACAGAGTACAGAATCACACAAAGAGTACAGAATCACACACACAGAGTGCAGAATCACACATACAGAGTGCAGAATCACACACACAGAGTACAGAATCACACGCATAGTACAGAATCACACACTGAATACAGAATCACACAGAGTACAGAATCACACGCATAGTACAGAATCACACGCATAGTACAGAATCACACACGCAGAGTACAGAATCACACACAGAGTACAGAATCACACACACAGAGTACAGAATCACACGCAGAGTGCACAATCACACACAGAGTGCAGAATCACACACAGAGTACAGAATCACACGCATAGTACAGAATCACACACACAGAGTACAGAATCACACACACAGAGTGCAGAATCACACACAGAGTACAGAATCACACGCATAGTACAGAATCACACACACAGAGTACAGAATCACACACAGAGTACAGAATCACACACAGAGTACAGAATCACACACAGAGTACAGAATCACACACAGTACAGAATCACACACACAGAGTACAGAATCACACAGAGTACAGAATCACACATACAAAGTACAGAATCACACACAGGGTACAGAATCACACACCGAGTACAGAATCACACACACAGTACAGAATCACACACACAGAGTACAGAATCACACAGAGTACAGAATCACACATACAGAGTACAGAATCACACACAGGGTACAGAATCTCACACAGAGTACAGAATCACACACAGAGTACAGAATCACACACAAGCATACAGAATCACACACACAGAGTACAGAATCACACAGAGTACAGAATCACACACAGAGTACAGAATCACACAAAGAGTACAGAATCACACACACAGAGTGCAGAATCACACATACAGAGTGCAGAATCACACACACAGAGTACAGAATCACACGCATAGTACAGAATCACACACTGAATACAGAATCACACAGAGTACAGAATCACACGCATCGTACAGAATCACACGCATAGTACAGAATCAAACACGCAGAGTACAGAATCACACACAGAGTACAGAATCACACGCAGAGTGCACAATCACACACAGAGTGCAGAATCACACACAGAGTACAGAATCACACGCATAGTACAGAATCACACACAGAGTACAGAATCACACACACAGAGTGCAGAATCACACACAGAGTACAGAATCACACGCACAGTACAGAATCACACACACAGAGTACAGAATCACACACACAGAGTGCAGAATCACACACAGAGTACAGAATCACACGCATAGTACAGAATCACACACACAGAGTACAGAATCGCACACAGAGTACAGAATCACACACAGAGTACAGAATCACACACAGAGTGCAGAATCACACACAGTACAGAATCACACACACAGAGTACAGAATCACACAGAGTACAGAATCACACAGACAGAGTACAGAATCACACACAGGGTACAGAATCACACACCGAGTACAGAATCACACACACAGTACAGAATCACACACACAGAGTACAGAATCACACAGATTACAGAATCACACATACAGAGTACAGAATCACACACAGGGTACAGAATCTCACACAGAGTACAGAATCACACACAGAGTACAGAATCACACACAAGCATACAGAATCACACACACAGAGTGCAGAATCACACACAGAGTACAGAATCACACACAAGAGTACAGAATCACACACAAGAGTACAGAATCACACACACAGAGTACAGAATCGAACACAGAGTACAGAATCACACACAGAGTACAGAATCACACACACAGAGTGCAGAATCACACATAAAGAGTACAGAATCACACACCCAGAGTACAGAATCACACGCATAGTACAGAATCACACACACAGAGTACAGAATCCCATACATAGTACAGAATCACACACACAGTACAGAATCACACATAGAGTACAGAATCATCACAGAGTACAGAATCACACACAGAGTACAGAATCACATACAGTGTACAGAATCACACACAGAGTACAGAATCACACGTATAGTAAAGAATCACACGCATAGTACAGAATCACACACAGAGTACAGAATCACACAAAGAGTACAGAAACACACAAAGAGTACAGAATCACACACACAGAGTGCGGAATCACACATAAAGAGTGCAGAATCACACACACAGAGTACAGAATCACACGCATAGTACAGAATCACACACTGAATACAGAATCACACAGAGTACAGAATCACAAGCATAGTACAGAATCACATACCGAGGACAGAATCACACACAGAGTACAGAATCACACACAGTGTACAGAATCACACACAGAGTACAGAATCACACACAGAGTACAGAATCACACACAGAGTACAGAATCACACAAAGAGTACAGAATCACACACACAGAGTGCAGAATCACACATACAGAGTGCAGAATCACACACACAGAGTACAGAATCACACGCATAGTACAGAATCACACACTGAATACAGAATCACACAGAGTACAGAATCACACGCATAGTACAGAATCACACGCATAGTACAGAATCACACACGCAGAGTACAGAATCACACACAGAGTACAGAATCACACACACAGAGTACAGAATCACACGCAGAGTGCACAATCACACACAGAGTGCAGAATCACACACAGAGTACAGAATCACACGCATAGTACAGAATCACACACACAGAGTACAGAATCACACACACAGAGTGCAGAATCACACACAGAGTACAGAATCACACGCATAGTACAGAATCACACACACAGAGTACAGAATCACACACAGAGTACAGAATCAGACACAGTACAGAATCACACACACAGAGTACAGGATCACACAGAGTACAGAATCACACATACAGAGTACAGAATCACACACAGGGTACAGAATCACACACCGAGTACAGAATCACACACCCAGAGTACAGAATCACACAGAGTACAGAATCACACATACAGAGTACAGAATCACACACAGGGTACAGAATCTCACACAGAGTACAGAGTCACACACAGAGTACAGAATCACACACAAGCATACAGAATCACACACACAGAGTGCAGAATCACACACAGAGTACTGAATCACACACAAGAGTACAGAATCACACACAAGAGTACAGAATCACACACACAGAGTACAGAATCAAACACAGAGTACAGAATCAGACACAGAGTACAGAATCACACAAAGAGTACAGAATCACACACACAGAGTGCAGAATCACACATACAGAGTGCAGAATCACACACACAGAGTACAGAATCACACGCATAGTACAGAATCACACACTGAATACAGAATCACACAGAGTACAGAATCACACACAGAGTACAGAATCACACAAAGAGTACAGAATCACACACACAGAGTGCAGAATCACACATACAGAGTGCAGAATCACACACACAGAGTACAGAATCACACGCATAGTACAGAATCACACACTGAATACAGAATCACACAGAGTACAGAATCACACGCATAGTACAGAATCACACGCATAGTACAGAATCACACACGCAGAGTACAGAATCACACACAGAGTACAGAATCACACACACAGAGTACAGAATCACACGCAGAGTGCACAATCACACACAGAGTGCAGAATCACACACAGAGTACAGAATCACACGCATAGTACAGAATCACACACACAGAGTACAGAATCACACACACAGAGTGCAGAATCACACACAGAGTACAGAATCACACGCATAGTACAGAATCACACACACAGAGTACAGAATCACACACAGAGTACAGAATCAGACACAGTACAGAATCACACACACAGAGTACAGGATCACACAGAGTACAGAATCACACATACAGAGTACAGAATCACACACAGGGTACAGAATCACACACCGAGTACAGAATCACACACCCAGAGTACAGAATCACACAGAGTACAGAATCACACATACAGAGTACAGAATCACACACAGGGTACAGAATCTCACACAGAGTACAGAGTCACACACAGAGTACAGAATCACACACAAGCATACAGAATCACACACACAGAGTGCAGAATCACACACAGAGTACTGAATCACACACAAGAGTACAGAATCACACACAAGAGTACAGAATCACACACACAGAGTACAGAATCAAACACAGAGTACAGAATCAGACACAGAGTACAGAATCACACAAAGAGTACAGAATCACACACACAGAGTGCAGAATCACACATACAGAGTGCAGAATCACACACACAGAGTACAGAATCACACGCATAGTACAGAATCACACACTGAATACAGAATCACACAGAGTACAGAATCACACGCATAGTACAGAATCACACGCATAGTACAGAATCACACACGCAGAGTACAGAATCACACACAGAGTACAGAATCACACACACAGAGTACAGAATCACACGCAGAGTGCATAATCACACACAGAGTGCAAAATCACACACAGAGTACAGAATCACACGCATAGTACAGAATCACACACACAGAGTACAGAATCACACACACAGAGTGCAGAATCACACACAGAGTACAGAATCACACGCATAGAACAGAATCACACACACAGAGTACAGAATCACACACAGAGTACAGAATCACACACAGAGTACAGAATCACACACAGAGTGCAGAATCACACACAGTACAGAATCACACACACAGAGTACAGAATCACACAGAGTACAGAATCACACATACAGAGTACAGAATCACACACAGGTTACAGAATCACACACCGAGTACAGAATCACACACACAGTACAGAATCACACACACAGAGTACAGAATCACACAGAGTACAGAATCACACATACAGAGTATAGAATCACACACAGGGTACAGAATCTCACACAGAGTACAGAATCACACACAGAGTACAGAATCACACACAAGCATACAGAATCACACACACAGAGTACAGAATCACACAGAGTACAGAATCTCACACAGAGTACAGAATCTCACACAGCGTACAGAATCACACACAGAGTACAGAATCACACACACAGAGTGCAGAATCACACACAGAGTACAGAATCACACACAAGCATACAGAATCACACACACAGAGTACAGAATCACACAGAGTACAGAATCACACACAGAGTACAGAATCTCACACAGCGTACAGAATCACACACAGAGTACAGAATCACACACACAGAGTGCAGAATCACACATACAGAGTACAGAATCACACACACAGTGCAGAATCACACACACAGAGTACAGAATCACACAGAGTACAGAATCACACATACAGAGTACAGAATCACACACAGAGTACAGAATCACACACAGTGTACAGAATCACACACAGAGTACAGAATCACACACAGAGTACAGAATCACACACAGAGTACAGAATCACACAAAGAGTACAGAATCACACACACAGAGTGCAGAATCACACATACAGAGTGCAGAATCACACACACAGACTACAGAATCACACGCATAGTACAGAATCACACACTGAATACAGAATCACACAGAGTACAGAATCACACGCATAGTACAGAATCACACGCATAGTACAGAATCACACACGCAGAGTACAGAATCACACACAGAGTACAGAATCACACACACAGAGTACAGAATCACACGCAGAGTGCAAAATCACACTCAGAGTGCAGAATCACACACAGAGTACAGAATCACACGCATAGTACAGAATCACACACACAGAGTACAGAATCACACACACAGAGTGCAGAATCACACACAGAGTACAGAATCACACGCATAGTACAGAATCACACACACAGAGTACAGAATCACACACAGAGGACAGAATCACACACAGAGTACAGAATCACACACAGAGTGCAGAATCAAACACAGTACAGAATCACACACACAGAGTACAGAATCACACAGAGTACAGAATCACACATACAGAGTACAGAATCACACACAGGGTACAGAATCACACACCGAGTACAGAATCACACACACAGTACAGAATCACACACCCAGAGTACAGAATCACACAGAGTACAGAATCACACATACAGAGTACAGAATCACACACAGGGTACAGAATCTCACACAGAGTACAGAGTCACACACAGAGTACAGAATCACACACAAGCATACAGAATCACACACACAGAGTGCAGAATCACACACAGAGTACAGAATCACACACAAGAGTACAGAATCACACACAAGAGTACAGAATCACACACACAGAGTACAGAATCAAACACAGAGTACAGAATCAGACACAGAGTACAGAATCACACAAAGAGTACAGAATCACACACACAGAGTGCAGAATCACACATACAGAGTGCAGAATCACACACACAGAGTACAGAATCACACGCATAGTACAGAATCACACACTGAATACAGAATCACACAGAGTACAAAATCACACGCATAGTACAGAATCACACGCATAGTACAGAATCACACACGCAGAGTACAGAATCACACACAGAGTACAGAATCACACACACAGAGTACAGAATCACACGCAGAGTGCAGAATCACACACAGAGTGCAGAATCACACACAGAGTACAGAATCACACGCATAGTACAGAATCACACACACAGAGTACAGAATCACACACACAGAGTGCAGAATCACACACAGAGTACAGAATCACACGCATAGTACAGAATCACACACACAGAGTACAGAATCACACACAGAGTACAGAATCACACACAGAGTACAGAATCACACACAGAGTACAGAATCACACACAGTACAGAATCACACACACAGAGTACAGAATCACACAGAGTACAGAATCACACATACAGAGTACAGAATCACACACAGGGTACAGAATCACACACCGAGTACAGAATCACACACACAGTACAGAATCACACACACAGAGTACAGAATCACACAGAGTACAGAATCACACATACAGAGTACAGAATCACACACAGGGTACAGAATCTCACACAGAGTACAGAATCACACACAGAGTACAGAATCACACACAAGCATACAGAATCACACACACAGAGTACAGAATCACACAGAGTACAGAATCACACACAGAGTACAGAATCACACAAAGAGTACAGAATCACACACACAGAGTGCAGAATCACACATACAGAGTGCAGAATCACACACACAGAGTATAGAATCACACGCATAGTACAGAATCACACACTGAATACAGAATCACACAGAGTACAGAATCACACGCATAGTACAGAATCACACGCATAGTACAGAATCACACACGCAGAGTACAGAATCACACACAGAGTACAGAATCACACACAGAGTACAGAATCACACGCAGAGTGCACAATCACACACAGAGTGCAGAATCACACACAGAGTACAGAATCACACGCATAGTACAGAATCACACACACAGAGTACAGAATCACACACACAGAGTGCAGAATCACACACAGAGTACAGAATCACACGCATAGTACAGAATCACACACACAGAGTACAGAATCACACACAGAGTACAGAATCAGACACAGTACAGAATCACACACACAGAGTACAGGATCACACAGAGTACAGAATCACACATACAGAGTACAGAATCACACACAGGGTACAGAATCACACACCGAGTACAGAATCACACACCCAGAGTACAGAATCACACAGAGTACAGAATCACACATACAGAGTACAGAATCACACACAGGGTACAGAATCTCACACAGAGTACAGAGTCACACACAGAGTACAGAATCACACACAAGCATACAGAATCACACACACAGAGTGCAGAATCACACACAGAGTACTGAATCACACACAAGAGTACAGAATCACACACAAGAGTACAGAATCACACACACAGAGTACAGAATCAAACACAGAGTACAGAATCAGACACAGAGTACAGAATCACACAAAGAGTACAGAATCACACACACAGAGTGCAGAATCACACATACAGAGTGCAGAATCACACACACAGAGTACAGAATCACACGCATAGTACAGAATCACACACTGAATACAGAATCACACAGAGTACAGAATCACACGCATAGTACAGAATCACACGCATAGTACAGAATCACACACGCAGAGTACAGAATCACACACAGAGTACAGAATCACACACACAGAGTACAGAATCACACGCAGAGTGCATAATCACACACAGAGTGCAAAATCACACACAGAGTACAGAATCACACGCATAGTACAGAATCACACACACAGAGTACAGAATCACACACACAGAGTGCAGAATCACACACAGAGTACAGAATCACACGCATAGAACAGAATCACACACACAGAGTACAGAATCACACACAGAGTACAGAATCACACACAGAGTACAGAATCACACACAGAGTGCAGAATCACACACAGTACAGAATCACACACACAGAGTACAGAATCACACAGAGTACAGAATCACACATACAGAGTACAGAATCACACACAGGTTACAGAATCACACACCGAGTACAGAATCACACACACAGTACAGAATCACACACACAGAGTACAGAATCACACAGAGTACAGAATCACACATACAGAGTATAGAATCACACACAGGGTACAGAATCTCACACAGAGTACAGAATCACACACAGAGTACAGAATCACACACAAGCATACAGAATCACACACACAGAGTACAGAATCACACAGAGTACAGAATCTCACACAGAGTACAGAATCTCACACAGCGTACAGAATCACACACAGAGTACAGAATCACACACACAGAGTGCAGAATCACACACAGAGTACAGAATCACACACAAGCATACAGAATCACACACACAGAGTACAGAATCACACAGAGTACAGAATCACACACAGAGTACAGAATCTCACACAGCGTACAGAATCAGACACAGAGTACAGAATCACACACACAGAGTGCAGAATCACACATACAGAGTACAGAATCACACACACAGTGCAGAATCACACACACAGAGTACAGAATCACACAGAGTACAGAATCACACATACAGAGTACAGAATCACACACAGAGTACAGAATCACACACAGTGTACAGAATCACACACAGAGTACAGAATCACACACAGAGTACAGAATCACACACAGAGTACAGAATCACACAAAGAGTACAGAATCACACACACAGAGTGCAGAATCACACATACAGAGTGCAGAATCACACACACAGACTACAGAATCACACGCATAGTACAGAATCACACACTGAATACAGAATCACACAGAGTACAGAATCACACGCATAGTACAGAATCACACGCATAGTACAGAATCACACACGCAGAGTACAGAATCACACACAGAGTACAGAATCACACACACAGAGTACAGAATCACACGCAGAGTGCATAATCACACACAGAGTGCAAAATCACACACAGAGTACAGAATCACACGCATAGTACAGAATCACACACACAGAGTACAGAATCACACACACAGAGTGCAGAATCACACACAGAGTACAGAATCACACGCATAGAACAGAATCACACACACAGAGTACAGAATCACACACAGAGTACAGAATCACACACAGAGTACAGAATCACACACAGAGTGCAGAATCACACACAGTACAGAATCACACACACAGAGTACAGAATCACACAGAGTACAGAATCACACATACAGAGTACAGAATCACACACAGGTTACAGAATCACACACCGAGTACAGAATCACACACACAGTACAGAATCACACACACAGAGTACAGAATCACACAGAGTACAGAATCACACATACAGAGTATAGAATCACACACAGGGTACAGAATCTCACACAGAGTACAGAATCACACACAGAGTACAGAATCACACACAAGCATACAGAATCACACACACAGAGTACAGAATCACACAGAGTACAGAATCTCACACAGAGTACAGAATCTCACACAGCGTACAGAATCACACACAGAGTACAGAATCACACACACAGAGTGCAGAATCACACACAGAGTACAGAATCACACACAAGCATACAGAATCACACACACAGAGTACAGAATCACACAGAGTACAGAATCACACACAGAGTACAGAATCTCACACAGCGTACAGAATCACACACAGAGTACAGAATCACACACACAGAGTGCAGAATCACACATACAGAGTACAGAATCACACACACAGTGCAGAATCACACACACAGAGTACAGAATCACACAGAGTACAGAATCACACATACAGAGTACAGAATCACACACAGAGTACAGAATCACACACAGTGTACAGAATCACACACAGAGTACAGAATCACACACAGAGTACAGAATCACACACAGAGTACAGAATCACACAAAGAGTACAGAATCACACACACAGAGTGCAGAATCACACATACAGAGTGCAGAATCACACACACAGACTACAGAATCACACGCATAGTACAGAATCACACACTGAATACAGAATCACACAGAGTACAGAATCACACGCATAGTACAGAATCACACGCATAGTACAGAATCACACACGCAGAGTACAGAATCACACACAGAGTACAGAATCACACACACAGAGTACAGAATCACACGCAGAGTGCAAAATCACACTCAGAGTGCAGAATCACACACAGAGTACAGAATCACACGCATAGTACAGAATCACACACACAGAGTACAGAATCACACACACAGAGTGCAGAATCACACACAGAGTACAGAATCACACGCATAGTACAGAATCACACACACAGAGTACAGAATCACACACAGAGGACAGAATCACACACAGAGTACAGAATCACACACAGAGTGCAGAATCAAACACAGTACAGAATCACACACACAGAGTACAGAATCACACAGAGTACAGAATCACACATACAGAGTACAGAATCACACACAGGGTACAGAATCACACACCGAGTACAGAATCACACACACAGTACAGAATCACACACCCAGAGTACAGAATCACACAGAGTACAGAATCACACATACAGAGTACAGAATCACACACAGGGTACAGAATCTCACACAGAGTACAGAGTCACACACAGAGTACAGAATCACACACAAGCATACAGAATCACACACACAGAGTGCAGAATCACACACAGAGTACAGAATCACACACAAGAGTACAGAATCACACACAAGAGTACAGAATCACACACACAGAGTACAGAATCAAACACAGAGTACAGAATCAGACACAGAGTACAGAATCACACAAAGAGTACAGAATCACACACACAGAGTGCAGAATCACACATACAGAGTGCAGAATCACACACACAGAGTACAGAATCACACGCATAGTACAGAATCACACACTGAATACAGAATCACACAGAGTACAAAATCACACGCATAGTACAGAATCACACGCATAGTACAGAATCACACACGCAGAGTACAGAATCACACACAGAGTACAGAATCACACACACAGAGTACAGAATCACACGCAGAGTGCAGAATCACACACAGAGTGCAGAATCACACACAGAGTACAGAATCACACGCATAGTACAGAATCACACACACAGAGTACAGAATCACACACACAGAGTGCAGAATCACACACAGAGTACAGAATCACACGCATAGTACAGAATCACACACACAGAGTACAGAATCACACACAGAGTACAGAATCACACACAGAGTACAGAATCACACACAGAGTACAGAATCACACACAGTACAGAATCACACACACAGAGTACAGAATCACACAGAGTACAGAATCACACATACAGAGTACAGAATCACACACAGGGTACAGAATCACACACCGAGTACAGAATCACACACACAGTACAGAATCACACACACAGAGTACAGAATCACACAGAGTACAGAATCACACATACAGAGTACAGAATCACACACAGGGTACAGAATCTCACACAGAGTACAGAATCACACACAGAGTACAGAATCACACACAAGCATACAGAATCACACACACAGAGTACAGAATCACACAGAGTACAGAATCACACACAGAGTACAGAATCACACAAAGAGTACAGAATCACACACACAGAGTGCAGAATCACACATACAGAGTGCAGAATCACACACACAGAGTATAGAATCACACGCATAGTACAGAATCACACACTGAATACAGAATCACACAGAGTACAGAATCACACGCATAGTACAGAATCACACGCATAGTACAGAATCACACACGCAGAGTACAGAATCACACACAGAGTACAGAATCACACACAGAGTACAGAATCACACGCAGAGTGCACAATCACACACAGAGTGCAGAATCACACACAGAGTACAGAATCACACGCATAGTACAGAATCACACACACAGAGTACAGAATCACACACACAGAGTGCAGAATCACACACAGAGTACAGAATCACACGCACAGTACAGAATCACACACACAGACTACAGAATCACACACAGAGTACAGAATCACACACAGAGTACAGAATCACACACAGAGTGCAGAATCACACACAGTACAGAATCACACACGCAGAGTACAGAATCACACAGAGTACAGAATCACACATACAGAGTACAGAATCACACACAGGGTACAGAATCACACACCGAGTACAGAATCACACACACAGTACAGAATCACACACACAGAGTACAGAATCACACAGAGTACAGAATCACACATACAGAGTACAGAATCACACACAGGGTACAGAATCTCACACAGAGTACAGAATCACACACAGAGTACAGAATCACACACAAGCATACAGAATCACACACACAGAGTACAAAATCACACAGAGTACAGAATCACACACAGAGTACAGAATCACACAAAGAGTACAGAATCACACACACAGAGTGCAGAATCACACATACAGAGTGCAGAATCACACACACAGAGTACAGAATCACACGCATAGTACAGAATCACACACTGAATACAGAATCACACAGAGTACAGAATCACATGCATAGTACAGAATCACACGCATAGTACAGAATCACACACGCAGAGTACAGAATCACACACAGAGTACAGAATCACACACACAGAGTACAGAATCACACGCAGAGTGCACAATCACACACAGAGTGCAGAATCACACACAGAGTACAGAATCACACGCATAGTACAGAATCATACACACAGAGTACAGAATCACACACACAGAGTGCAGAATCACACACAGAGTACAGAATCACACGCATAGTACAGAATCACACACACAGAGTACAGAATCACACACAAAGGACAGAATCACACACAGAGTACAGAATCACACACAGAGTGCAGAATCACACACAGTACAGAATCACATACACAGAGTACAGAATCACACAGAGTACAGAATCACACATACAGAGTACAGAATCACACAAAGGGTACAGAATCACACACCGAGTACAGAACCACACACACAGTACAGAATCACACACCCAGAGTACAGAATCACACAGAGTACAGAATCACACATACAGAGTACAGAATCACACACAGGGTACAGAATCTCACACAGAGTACAGAGTCACACACAGAGTACAGAATCACACACAAGCATACAGAATCACACACACAGAGTGCAGAATCACACTCAGAGTACAGAATCACACACAAGAGTACAGAATCACACACAAGAGTACAGAATCACACACACAGAGTACAGAATCAAACACAGAGTACAGAATCAGACACAGAGTACAGAATCACACAAAGAGTACAGAATCACACACACAGAGTGCAGAATCACACATACAGAGTGCAGAATCACACACACAGAGTACAGAATCACACACAGAGTGCAGAATCACACACAGTACAGAATCCCACACACAGAGTACAGAATCACACAGAGTACAGAATCACACATACAGAGTACAGAATCACACACAGGGTACAGAATCACACACCGAGTACAGAATCACACACACAGTACAGAATCACACACACAGAGTACAGAATCACACAGAGTACAGAATCACACATACAGAGTACAGAATCACACACAGGGTACAGAATCTCACACAGAGTACAGAATCACACACAGAGTACAGAATCACACACAAGCATACAGAATCACACACACAGAGTACAGAATCACACAGAGTACAGAATCACACACAGAGTACAGAATCTCACACAGCGTATAGAATCACACACAGAGTACAGAATCACACACACAGAGTGCAGAATCACACATACAGAGTACAGAATCACACACAGGGTACAGAATCACACACCGAGTACAGAATCACACACACAGTACAGAATCACACACACAGAGTACAGAATCACACAGAGTACAGAATCACACATACAGAGTACAGAATCACACACAGGGTACAGAATCTCACACAGAGTACAGAATCACACACAGAGTACAGAATCACACACAAGCATACAGAATCACACACACAGAGTACAAAATCACACAGAGTACAGAATCACACACAGAGTACAGAATCACACAAAGAGTACAGAATCACACACACAGAGTGCAGAATCACACATACAGAGTGCAGAATCACACACACAGAGTACAGAATCACACGCATAGTACAGAATCACACACTGAATACAGAATCACACAGAGTACAGAATCACATGCATAGTACAGAATCACACGCATAGTACAGAATCACACACGCAGAGTACAGAATCACACACAGAGTACAGAATCACACACACAGAGTACAGAATCACACGCAGAGTGCACAATCACACACAGAGTGCAGAATCACACACAGAGTACAGAATCACACGCATAGTACAGAATCACACACACAGAGTACAGAATCACACACACAGAGTGCAGAATCACACACAGAGTACAGAATCACACGCATAGTACAGAATCACACACACAGAGTACAGAATCACACACAGAGGACAGAATCACACACAGAGTACAGAATCACACACAGAGTGCAGAATCACACACAGTACAGAATCACATACACAGAGTACAGAATCACACAGAGTACAGAATCACACATACAGAGTACAGAATCACACAAAGGGTACAGAATCACACACCGAGTACAGAACCACACACACAGTACAGAATCACACACCCAGAGTACAGAATCACACAGAGTACAGAATCACACATACAGAGTACAGAATCACACACAGGGTACAGAATCTCACACAGAGTACAGAGTCACACACAGAGTACAGAATCACACACAAGCATACAGAATCACACACACAGAGTGCAGAATCACACTCAGAGTACAGAATCACACACAAGAGTACAGAATCACACACAAGAGTACAGAATCACACACACAGAGTACAGAATCAAACACAGAGTACAGAATCAGACACAGAGTACAGAATCACACAAAGAGTACAGAATCACACACACAGAGTGCAGAATCACACATACAGAGTGCAGAATCACACACACAGAGTACAGAATCACACACAGAGTGCAGAATCACACACAGTACAGAATCCCACACACAGAGTACAGAATCACACAGAGTACAGAATCACACATACAGAGTACAGAATCACACACAGGGTACAGAATCACACACCGAGTACAGAATCACACACACAGTACAGAATCACACACACAGAGTACAGAATCACACAGAGTACAGAATCACACATACAGAGTACAGAATCACACACAGGGTACAGAATCTCACACAGAGTACAGAATCACACACAGAGTACAGAATCACACACAAGCATACAGAATCACACACACAGAGTACAGAATCACACACACAGAGTACAGAATCACACAGAGTACAGAATCACACACAGAGTACAGAATCTCACACAGCGTATAGAATCACACACAGAGTACAGAATCACACACACAGAGTGCAGAATCACACATACAGAGTACAGAATCACACACACAGTGCAGAATCACACACACAGAGTACAGAATCACACAGAGTACAGAATCACACATACAGAGTACAGAATCACACACAGAGTACAGAATCACACACAGTGTACAGAATCACACACAGAGTACAGAATCACACACAGAGTACAGAATCACACACAGAGTACAGAATCACACAAAGAGTACAGAATCACACACACAGAGTGCAGAATCACACATGCAGAGTGCAGAATCACACACGCAGGCTACAGAATCACACGCATAGTACAGAATCACACACTGAATACCGAATCACACAGAGTACAGAATCACACGCATAGTACAGAATCACACGCATAGTACAGAATCACACACGCAGAGTACAGAATCACACACAGAGTACAGAATCACACACACAGAGTACAGAATCACACGCAGAGTGCAAAATCACACACAGAGTGCAGAATCACACACAGAGTACAGAATCACACGCATAGTACAGAATCACACACACAGAGTACAGAATCACACACACAGAGTGCAGAATCACACACAGAGTACAGAATCACACGCATAGTACAGAATCACACACACAGAGTACAGAATCACACACAGAGTACAGAATCACACACAGAGTACAGAATCACACACAGAGTGCAGAATCACACACACAGAGTACAGAATCACACAGAGTACAGAATCACACATACAGAGTACAGAATCACACACAGGGTACAGAATCACACACCGAGTACAGAATCACACACACAGTACAGAATCACACACACAGAGTACAGAATCACACAGAGTACAGAATCACACATACAGAGTACAGAATCACACACAGGGTACAGAATCTCACACAGAGTACAGAATCACACACAGAGTACAGAATCACACACAAGCATACAGAATCACACACACAGAGTACAGAATCACACAGAGTACAGAATCACACACAGAGTACAGAATCTCACACAGCGTATAGAATCACACACAGAGTACAGAATCACACACACAGAGTGCAGAATCACACATACAGAGTACAGAATCACACACAGGGTACAGAATCACACACCGAGTACAGAATCACACACACAGTACAGAATCACACACACAGAGTACAGAATCACACAGAGTACAGAATCACACATACAGAGTACAGAATCACACACAGGGTACAGAATCTCACACAGAGTACAGAATCACACACAGAGTACAGAATCACACACAAGCATACAGAATCACACACACAGAGTACAAAATCACACAGAGTACAGAATCACACACAGAGTACAGAATCACACAAAGAGTACAGAATCACACACACAGAGTGCAGAATCACACATACAGAGTGCAGAATCACACACACAGAGTACAGAATCACACGCATAGTACAGAATCACACACTGAATACAGAATCACACAGAGTACAGAATCACATGCATAGTACAGAATCACACGCATAGTACAGAATCACACACGCAGAGTACAGAATCACACACAGAGTACAGAATCACACACACAGAGTACAGAATCACACGCAGAGTGCACAATCACACACAGAGTGCAGAATCACACACAGAGTACAGAATCACACGCATAGTACAGAATCACACACACAGAGTACAGAATCACACACACAGAGTGCAGAATCACACACAGAGTACAGAATCACACGCATAGTACAGAATCACACACACAGAGTACAGAATCACACACAGAGGACAGAATCACACACAGAGTACAGAATCACACACAGAGTGCAGAATCACACACAGTACAGAATCACATACACAGAGTACAGAATCACACAGAGTACAGAATCACACATACAGAGTACAGAATCACACAAAGGGTACAGAATCACACACCGAGTACAGAACCACACACACAGTACAGAATCACACACCCAGAGTACAGAATCACACAGAGTACAGAATCACACATACAGAGTACAGAATCACACACAGGGTACAGAATCTCACACAGAGTACAGAGTCACACACAGAGTACAGAATCACACACAAGCATACAGAATCACACACACAGAGTGCAGAATCACACTCAGAGTACAGAATCACACACAAGAGTACAGAATCACACACAAGAGTACAGAATCACACACACAGAGTACAGAATCAAACACAGAGTACAGAATCAGACACAGAGTACAGAATCACACAAAGAGTACAGAATCACACACACAGAGTGCAGAATCACACATACAGAGTGCAGAATCACACACACAGAGTACAGAATCACACACAGAGTGCAGAATCACACACAGTACAGAATCCCACACACAGAGTACAGAATCACACAGAGTACAGAATCACACATACAGAGTACAGAATCACACACAGGGTACAGAATCACACACCGAGTACAGAATCACACACACAGTACAGAATCACACACACAGAGTACAGAATCACACAGAGTACAGAATCACACATACAGAGTACAGAATCACACACAGGGTACAGAATCTCACACAGAGTACAGAATCACACACAGAGTACAGAATCACACACAAGCATACAGAATCACACACACAGAGTACAGAATCACACACACAGAGTACAGAATCACACAGAGTACAGAATCACACACAGAGTACAGAATCTCACACAGCGTATAGAATCACACACAGAGTACAGAATCACACACACAGAGTGCAGAATCACACATACAGAGTACAGAATCACACACACAGTGCAGAATCACACACACAGAGTACAGAATCACACAGAGTACAGAATCACACATACAGAGTACAGAATCACACACAGAGTACAGAATCACACACAGTGTACAGAATCACACACAGAGTACAGAATCACACACAGAGTACAGAATCACACACAGAGTACAGAATCACACAAAGAGTACAGAATCACACACACAGAGTGCAGAATCACACATGCAGAGTGCAGAATCACACACGCAGGCTACAGAATCACACGCATAGTACAGAATCACACACTGAATACCGAATCACACAGAGTACAGAATCACACGCATAGTACAGAATCACACGCATAGTACAGAATCACACACGCAGAGTACAGAATCACACACAGAGTACAGAATCACACACACAGAGTACAGAATCACACGCAGAGTGCAAAATCACACACAGAGTGCAGAATCACACACAGAGTACAGAATCACACGCATAGTACAGAATCACACACACAGAGTACAGAATCACACACACAGAGTGCAGAATCACACACAGAGTACAGAATCACACGCATAGTACAGAATCACACACACAGAGTACAGAATCACACACAGAGTACAGAATCACACACAGAGTACAGAATCACACACAGAGTGCAGAATCACACACACAGAGTACAGAATCACACAGAGTACAGAATCACACATACAGAGTACAGAATCACACACAGGGTACAGAATCACACACCGAGTACAGAATCACACACACAGTACAGAATCACACACACAGAGTACAGAATCACACAGAGTACAGAATCACACATACAGAGTACAGAATCACACACAGGGTACAGAATCACACAAAGAGTACAGAATCACACACACAGAGTGCAGAATCACACATACAGAGTGCAGAATCACACACACAGAGTACAGAATCACACGCATAGTACAGAATCACACACTGAATACAGAATCACACAGAGTACAGAATCACACGCATAGTACAGAATCACACGCATAGTACAGAATCACACACGCAGAGTACAGAATCACACACAGAGTACAGAATCACACACACAGAGTACAGAATCACACGCAGAGTGCACAATCACACACAGAGTGCAGAATCACACACAGAGTACAGAATCACACGCATAGTACAGAATCACACACACAGAGTACAGAATCACACACACAGAGTGCAGAATCACACACAGAGTACAGAATCACACGCACAGTACAGAATCACACACACAGAGTACAGAATCACACACAGAGTACAGAATCACACACAGAGTACAGAATCACACACAGAGTGCAGAATCACACACAGTACAGAATCACACACGCAGAGTACAGAATCACACAGAGTACAGAATCACACATACAGAGTACAGAATCACACACAGTGTACAGAATCACACACCGAGTACAGAATCACACACACAGTACAGAATCACACACACAGAGTACAGAATCACACAGAGTACAGAATCACACATACAGAGTACAGAATCACACACAGGGTACAGAATCTCACAGAGTACAGAATCACACACAGAGTACAGAATCACACACAAGCATACAGAATCACACACACAGAGTACAAAATCACACAGAGTACAGAATCACACACAGAGTACAGAATCACACAAAGAGTACAGAATCACACACACAGAGTGCAGAATCACACATACAGAGTGCAGAATCACACACACAGAGTACAGAATCACACGCATAGTACAGAATCACACACTGAATACAGAATCACACAGAGTACAGAATCACACGCATAGTACAGAATCACACGCATAGTACAGAATCACACACGCAGAGTACAGAATCACACACAGAGTACAGAATCACACACACAGAGTACAGAATCACACGCAGAGTGCAAAATCACACACAGAGTGCAGAATCACACACAGAGTACAGAATCACACGCATAGTACAGAATCACACACACAGAGTACAGAATCACACACACAGAGTGCAGAATCACACACAGAGTACAGAATCATACGCATAGTACAGAATCACACACACAGAGTACAGAATCACACACAGAGGACAGAATCACACACAGAGTACAGAATCACACACAGGGTACAGAATCACACACCGAGTACAGAATCACACACACAGTACAGAATCACACACACAGAGTACAGAATCACACAGAGTACAGAATCACACATACAGAGTACAGAATCACACACAGGGTACAGAATCTCACACAGAGTACAGAATCACACACACAGAGTACAGAATCACACAGAGTACAGAATCACACATACAGAGTACAGAATCACACACAGAGTACAGAATCACACACAATGTACAGAATCACACACAGAGTACAGAATCACACACAGAGTACAGAATCACACACAGAGTACAGAATCACACAAAGAGTACAGAATCACACACACAGAGTGCAGAATCACACATGCAGAGTGCAGAATCACACACACAGACTACAGAATCACACGCATAGTACAGAATCACACACTGAATACAGAATCACACAGAGTACAGAATCACACGCATAGTACAGAATCACACGCATAGTACAGAATCACACACGCAGAGTACAGAATCACACACAGAGTACAGAATCACACACAGAGTACAGAATCACACGCATAGTACAGAATCACACACACAGAGTACAGAATCACACACAGAGTACAGAATCACACACAGAGTGCAGAATCACACACAGAGTACAGAATCACACGCATAGTACAGAATCACACACACAGAGTACAGAATCACACACACAGAGTGCAGAATCACACACAGAGTACAGAATCACACGCATAGTACAGAATCACACACACAGAGTACAGAATCACACACAGAGTACAGAAT
The DNA here is from genome assembly GCF_047496885.1 of Scyliorhinus torazame. Lineage (NCBI taxonomy): Eukaryota > Metazoa > Chordata > Chondrichthyes > Carcharhiniformes > Scyliorhinidae > Scyliorhinus > Scyliorhinus torazame. Next base: position 81,215,892 of record NC_092718.1, on the reverse strand, counting down.
CACACACAGAGTGCAGAATCACACACACAGAGTACAGAATCACACAGAGTACAGAATCACACATACAGAGTACAGAATCACACAAAGGGTACAGAATCACACACCGAGTACAGAACCACACACACAGTACAGAATCACACACCCAGAGTACAGAATCACACAGAGTACAGAATCACACATACAGAGTACAGAATCACACACAGGGTACAGAATCTCACACAGAGTACAGAGTCACACACAGAGTACAGAATCACACACAAGCATACAGAATCACACACACAGAGTGCAGAATCACACTCAGAGGACAGAATCACACACAAGAGTACAGAATCACACACAAGAGTACAGAATCACACACACAGAGTACAGAATCAAACACAGAGTACAGAATCAGACACAGAGTACAGAATCACACAAAGAGTACAGAATCACACACACAGAGTGCAGAATCACACATACAGAGTGCAGAATCACACACACAGAGTACAGAATCACACACAGAGTGCAGAATCCCACACAGTACAGAATCCCACACACAGAGTACAGAATCACACAGAGTACAGAATCACACATACAGAGTACAGAATCACACACAGGGTACAGAATCACACACCGAGTACAGAATCACACACACAGTACAGAATCACACACACAGAGTACAGAATCACACAGAGTACAGAATCACACATACAGAGTACAGAATCACACACAGGGTACAGAATCTCACACAGAGTACAGAATCACACACAGAGTACAGAATCACACACAAGCATACAGAATCACACACACAGAGTACAGAATCACACACACAGAGTACTGAATCACACAGAGTACAGAATCACACACAGAGTACAGAATCTCACACAGCGTATAGAATCACACACAGAGTACAGAATCACACACACAGAGTGCAGAATCACACATACAGAGTACAGAATCACACACACAGTGCAGAATCACACACACAGAGTACAGAATCACACAGAGTACAGAATCACACATACAGAGTACAGAATCACACACAGAGTACAGAATCACACACAGTGTACAGAATCACACACAGAGTACAGAATCACACACAGAGTACAGAATCACACACAGAGTACAGAATCACACAAAGAGTACAGAATCACACACACAGAGTGCAGAATCACACATGCAGAGTGCAGAATCACACACGCAGACTACAGAATCACACGCATAGTACAGAATCACACACTGAATACCGAATCACACAGAGTACAGAATCACACGCATAGTACAGAATCACACGCATAGTACAGAATCACACACGCAGAGTACAGAATCACACACAGAGTACAGAATCACACACACAGAGTACAGAATCACACGCAGAGTGCAAAATCACACACAGAGTGCAGAATCACACACAGAGTACAGAATCACACGCATAGTACAGAATCACACACACAGAGTACAGAATCACACACACAGAGTGCAGAATCACACACAGAGTACAGAATCACACGCATAGTACAGAATCACACACACAGAGTACAGAATCACACACAGAGTACAGAATCACACACAGAGTACAGAATCACACACAGAGTGCAGAATCACACACACAGAGTACAGAATCACACAGAGTACAGAATCACACATACAGAGTACAGAATCACACACAGGGTACAGAATCACACACCGAGTACAGAATCACACACACAGTACAGAATCACACACACAGAGTACAGAATCACACAGAGTACAGAATCACACATACAGAGTACAGAATCACACACAGGGTACAGAATCACACAAAGAGTACAGAATCACACACACAGAGTGCAGAATCACACATACAGAGTGCAGAATCACACACACAGAGTACAGAATCACACGCATAGTACAGAATCACACACTGAATACAGAATCACACAGAGTACAGAATCACACGCATAGTACAGAATCACACGCATAGTACAGAATCACACACGCAGAGTACAGAATCACACAGAGTACAGAATCACACACACAGAGTACAGAATCACACGCAGAGTGCACAATCACACACAGAGTGCAGAATCACACACAGAGTACAGAATCACACGCATAGTACAGAATCACACACACAGAGTACAGAATCACACACACAGAGTGCAGAATCACACACAGAGTACAGAATCACACGCACAGTACAGAATCACACACACAGAGTACAGAATCACACACAGAGTACAGAATCACACACAGAGTACAGAATCACACACAGAGTGCAGAATCACACACAGTACAGAATCACACACGCAGAGTACAGAATCACACAGAGTACAGAATCACACATACAGAGTACAGAATCACACACAGTGTACAGAATCACACACCGAGTACAGAATCACACACACAGTACAGTATCACACACACAGAGTACAGAATCACACAGAGTACAGAATCACACATACAGAGTACAGAATCACACACAGGGTACAGAATCTCACAGAGTACAGAATCACACACAGAGTACAGAATCACACACAAGCATACAGAATCACACACACAGAGTACAAAATCACACAGAGTACAGAATCACACACAGAGTACAGAATCACACAAAGAGTACAGAATCACACACACAGAGTGCAGAATCACACATACAGAGTGCAGAATCACACACACAGAGTACAGAATCACACGCATAGTACAGAATCACACACTGAATACAGAATCACACAGAGTACAGAATCACACGCATAGTACAGAATCACACGCATAGTACAGAATCACACACGCAGAGTACAGAATCACACACAGAGTACAGAATCACACACACAGAGTACAGAATCACACGCAGAGTGCAAAATCACACACAGAGTGCAGAATCACACACAGAGTACAGAATCACACGCATAGTACAGAATCACACACACAGAGTACAGAATCACACACACAGAGTGCAGAATCACACACAGAGTACAGAATCATACGCATAGTACAGAATCACACACACAGAGTACAGAATCACACACAGAGGACAGAATCACACACAGAGTACAGAATCACACACAGGGTACAGAATCACACACCGAGTACAGAATCACACACACAGTACAGAATCACACACACAGAGTACAGAATCACACAGAGTACAGAATCACACATACAGAGTACAGAATCACACACAGGGTACAGAATCTCACACAGAGTACAGAATCACACACACAGAGTACAGAATCACACAGAGTACAGAATCACACATACAGAGTACAGAATCACACACAGAGTACAGAATCACACACAGAGTACAGAATCACACAAAGAGTACAGAATCACACACACAGAGTGCAGAATCACACATGCAGAGTGCAGAATCACACACACAGACTACAGAATCACACGCATAGTACAGAATCACACACTGAATACAGAATCACACAGAGTACAGAATCACACGCATAGTACAGAATCACACGCATAGTACAGAATCACACACGCAGAGTACAGAATCACACACAGAGTACAGAATCACACACACAGAGTACAGAATCACACGCAGAGTGCAAAATCACACACAGAGTGCAGAATCACACACAGAGTACAGAATCACACGCATAGTACAGAATCACACACACAGAGTACAGAATCACACACACAGAGTGCAGAATCACACACAGAGTACAGAATCATACGCATAGTACAGAATCACACACACAGAGTACAGAATCACACACAGAGGACAGAATCACACACAGAGTACAGAATCACACACAGGGTACAGAATCACACACCGAGTACAGAATCACACACACAGTACAGAATCACACACACAGAGTACAGAATCACACAGAGTACAGAATCACACATACAGAGTACAGAATCACACACAGGGTACAGAATCTCACACAGAGTACAGAATCACACACACAGAGTACAGAATCACACAGAGTACAGAATCACACATACAGAGTACAGAATCACACACAGAGTACAGAATCACACACAGAGTACAGAATCACACAAAGAGTACAGAATCACACACACAGAGTGCAGAATCACACATGCAGAGTGCAGAATCACACACACAGACTACAGAATCACACGCATAGTACAGAATCACACACTGAATACAGAATCACACAGAGTACAGAATCACACGCATAGTACAGAATCACACGCATAGTACAGAATCACACACGCAGAGTACAGAATCACACACAGAGTACAGAATCACACGCATAGTACAGAATCACACACACAGAGTACAGAATCACACACAGAGTACAGAATCACACACAGAGTGCAGAATCACACACAGAGTACAGAATCACACGCATAGTACAGAATCACACACACAGAGTACAGAATCACACACACAGAGTGCAGAATCACACACAGAGTACAGAATCACACGCATAGTACAGAATCACACACACAGAGTACAGAATCACACACAGAGTACAGAATCACACACAGAGTACAGAATCACACACAGAGTGCAGAATCACACACACAGAGTACAGAATCACACAGAGTACAGAATCACACAAACAGAGTACAGAATCACACACAGGGTACAGAATCACACACCGAGTACAGAATCACACACACAGTACAGAATCACACACACAGAGTACAGAATCACACAGAGTACAGAATCACACATACAGAGTACAGAATCACACACAGGGTACAGAATCACACAAAGAGTACAGAATCACACACACAGAGTGCAGAATCACACATACAGAGTGCAGAATCACACACACAGAGTACAGAATCACACGCATAGTACAGAATCACACACTGAATACAGAATCACACAGAGTACAGAATCACACGCATAGTACAGAATCACACGCATAGTACAGAATCACACACGCAGAGTACAGAATCACACACAGAGTACAGAATCACACACACAGAGTACAGAATCACACGCAGAGTGCACAATCACACACAGAGTGCAGAATCACACACAGAGTACAGAATCACACGCATAGTACAGAATCACACACACAGAGTACAGAATCACACACACAGAGTGCAGAATCACACACAGAGTACAGAATCACACGCACAGTACAGAATCACACACACAGAGTACAGAATCACACACAGAGTACAGAATCACACACAGAGTACAGAATCACACACAGAGTGCAGAATCACACACAGTACAGAATCACACACGCAGAGTACAGAATCACACAGAGTACAGAATCACACATACAGAGTACAGAATCACACACAGGGTACAGAATCACACACCGAGTACAGAATCACACACACAGTACAGAATCACACACACAGAGTACAGAATCACACAGAGTACAGAATCACACATACAGAGTACAGAATCACACACAGGGTACAGAATCTCACACAGAGTACAGAATCACACACAGAGTACAGAATCACACACAAGCATACAGAATCACACACACAGAGTTCAAAATCACACAGAGTACAGAATCACACACAGAGTACAGAATCACACAAAGAGTACAGAATCACACACACAGAGTGCAGAATCACACATACAGAGTGCAGAATCACACACACAGAGTACAGAATCACACGCATAGTACAGAATCACACACTGAATACAGAATCACACAGAGTACAGAATCACACGCATAGTACAGAATCACACGCATAGTACAGAATCACACACGCAGAGTACAGAATCACACACAGAGTACAGAATCACACACACAGAGTACAGAATCACACGCAGAGTGCAAAATCACACACAGAGTGCAGAATCACACACAGAGTACAGAATCACACGCATAGTACAGAATCACACACACAGAGTACAGAATCACACACACAGAGTGCAGAATCAAACACAGAGTACAGAATCACACACATAGTACAGAATCACACACACAGAGTACAGAATCACACACAGAGGACAGAATCACACACAGAGTACAGAATCACACACAGAGTGCAGAATCACACACAGTACAGAATCACATACACAGAGTACAGAATCACACAGAGTACAGAATCACACATACAGCGTACAGAATCACACAAAGGGTACAGAATCACACACCGAGTACAGAATCACACACACAGTACAGAATCACACACCCAGAGTACAGAATCACACAGAGTACAGAATCACACATACAGAGTACAGAATCACACACAGGGTACAGAATCTCACACAGAGTACAGAGTCACACACAGAGTACAGAATCACACACAAGCATACAGAATCACACACACAGAGTGCAGAATCACACTCAGAGTACAGAATCACACACAAGAGTACAGAATAACACACAAGAGTACAGAATCACACACACAGAGTACAGAATCAAACACAGAGTACAGAATGAGACACAGAGTACAGAATCACACAAAGAGTACAGAATCACACACACAGAGTGCAGAATCACACATACAGAGTGCAGAATCACACACACAGAGTACAGAATCACACACAGAGTGCAGAATCACACACAGTACAGAATCACACGCATAGTACAGAATCACACACGCAGAGTACAGAATCACACACAGAGTACAGAATCACACACACAGAGTACAGAATCACACGCAGAGTGCAAAATCACACACAGAGTGCAGAATCACACACAGAGTACAGAATCACACGCATAGTACAGAATCACACACACAGAGTACAGAATCACACACACAGAGTGCAGAATCACACACAGAGTACAGAATCACACACATAGTACAGAATCACACACACAGAGTACAGAATCACACACAGAGGACAGAATCACACACAGAGTACAGAATCACACACAGAGTGCAGAATCACACACAGTACAGAATCACATACACAGAGTACAGAATCACACAGAGTACAGAATCACACATACAGAGTACAGAATCACACAAAGGGTACAGAATCACACACCGAGTACAGAATCACACACACAGTACAGAATCACACACCCAGAGTACAGAATCACACAGAGTACAGAATCACACATACAGAGTACAGAATCACACACAGGGTACAGAATCTCACACAGAGTACAGAGTCACACACAGAGTACAGAATCACACACAAGCATACAGAATCACACACACAGAGTGCAGAATCACACTCAGAGTACAGAATCACACACAAGAGTACAGAATCACACACAAGAGTACAGAATCACACACACAGAGTACAGAATCAAACACAGAGTACAGAATGAGACACAGAGTACAGAATCACACAAAGAGTACAGAATCACACACACAGAGTGCAGAATCACACATAAAGAGTGCAGAATCACACACACAGAGTACAGAATCACACAAAGAGTACAGAATCACACACACAGAGTGCAGAATCACACATACAGAGTGCAGAATCACACACACAGAGTACAGAATCACACGCATAGTACAGAATCACACACTGAATACAGAATCACACAGAGTACAGAATCACACGCATAGTACAGAATCACACGCATAGTACAGAATCACACACGCAGAGTACAGAATCACACACAGAGTACAGAATCACACACACAGAGTACAGAATCACACGCAGAGTGCAAAATCACACACAGAGTGCAGAATCACACACAGAGTACAGAATCACACACATAGTACAGAATCACACACACAGAGTACAGAATCACACACAGAGGACAGAATCACACACAGAGTACAGAATCACACACAGAGTGCAGAATCACACACAGTACAGAATCACATACACAGAGTACAGAATCACACAGAGTACAGAATCACACATACAGAGTACAGAATCACACAAAGGGTACAGAATCACACACCGAGTACAGAATCACACACACAGTACAGAATCACACACCCAGAGTACAGAATCACACAGAGTACAGAATCACACATACAGAGTACAGAATCACACACAGGGTACAGAATCTCACACAGAGTACAGAGTCACACACAGAGTACAGAATCACACACAAGCATACAGAATCACACACACAGAGTGCAGAATCACACTCAGAGTACAGAATCACACACAAGAGTACAGAATCACACACAAGAGTACAGAATCACACACACAGAGTACAGAATCAAACACAGAGTACAGAATGAGACACAGAGTACAGAATCACACAAAGAGTACAGAATCACACACACAGAGTGCAGAATCACACATACAGAGTGCAGAATCACACACACAGAGTACAGAATCACACACAGAGTGCAGAATCACACACAGTACAGAATCACACACACAGAGTACAGAATCACACAGAGTACAGAATCACACATACAGAGTACAGAATCACACACAGGGTACAGAATCACACACCGAGTACAGAATCACACACACAGTACAGAATCACACACACAGAGTACAGAATCACACAGAGTACAGAATCACACATACAGAGTACAGAATCACACACAGGGTACAGAATCTCACACAGAGTACAGAATCACACACAGAGTACAGAATCACACACAAGCATACAGAATCACACACACAGAGTACAGAATCACACAGAGTACAGAATCACACACAGAGTACAGAATCTCACACAGCGTATAGAATCACACACAGAGTACAGAATCACACACACAGAGTGCAGAATCACACATACAGAGTACAGAATCACACACACAGTGCAGAATCACACACACAGAGTACAGAATCACACAGAGTACAGAATCACACATACAGAGTACAGAATCACACACAGAGTACAGAATCACACACAGTGTACAGAATCACACACAGAGTACAGAATCACACACAGAGTACAGAATCACACACAGAGTACAGAATCACACAAAGAGTACAGAATCACACACAGAGTGCAGAATCACACACACAGAGTACAGAATCACACAGAGTACAGAATCACACATACAGAGTACAGAATCACACACAGGGTACAGAATCACACAAAGAGTACAGAATCACACACACAGAGTGCAGAATCACACATACAGAGTGCAGAATCACACACACAGAGTACAGAATCACACGCATAGTACAGAATCACACACTGAATACAGAATCACACAGAGTACAGAATCACACGCATAGTACAGAATCACACGCATAGTACAGAATCACACACGCAGAGTACAGAATCACACACAGAGTACAGAATCACACACACAGAGTACAAAATCACACGCAGAGTGCACAATCACACACAGAGTGCAGAATCACACACAGAGTACAGAATCACACGCATAGTACAGAATCACACACACAGAGTACAGAATCACACACACAGAGTGCAGAATCACACACAGAGTACAGAATCACACGCACAGTACAGAATCACACACACAGAGTACAGAATCACACACAGAGTACAGAATCACACACAGAGTACAGAATCACACACAGAGTGCAGAATCACACACAGTACAGAATCACACACGCAGAGTACAGAATCACACAGAGTACAGAATCACACATACAGAGTACAGAATCACACACAGGGTACAGAATCACACACCGAGTACAGAATCACACACACAGTACAGAATCACACACACAGAGTACAGAATCACACAGAGTACAGAATCACACATCCAGAGTACAGAATCACACACAGGGTACAGAATCTCACACAGAGTACAGAATCACACACAGAGTACAGAATCACACACAAGCATACAGAATCACACACACAGAGTACAAAATCACACAGAGTACAGAATCACACACAGAGTACAGAATCACACAAAGAGTACAGAATCACACACACAGAGTGCAGAATCACACATACAGAGTGCAGAATCACACACACAGAGTACAGAATCACACGCATAGTACAGAATCACACACTGAATACAGAATCACACAGAGTACAGAATCACACGCATAGTACAGAATCACACGCATAGTACAGAATCACACACGCAGAGTACAGAATCACACACAGAGTACAGAATCACACACACAGAGTACAGAATCACACGCAGAGTGCAAAATCACACACAGAGTGCAGAATCACACACAGAGTACAGAATCACACGCATAGTACAGAATCACACACACAGAGTACAGAATCACACACACAGAGTGCAGAATAACACACAGAGTACAGAATCACACACATAGTACAGAATCACACACACAGAGTACAGAATCACACACAGAGGACAGAATCACACACAGAGTACAGAATCACACACAGAGTGCAGAATCACACACAGTACAGAATCACATACACAGAGTACAGAATCACACAGAGTACAGAATCACACATACAGAGTACAGAATCACACAAAGGGTACAGAATCACACACCGAGTACAGAATCACACACACAGTACAGAATCACACACCCAGAGTACAGAATCACACAGAGTACAGAATCACACATACAGAGTACAGAATCACACACAGGGTACAGAATCTCACACAGAGTACAGAGTCACACACAGAGTACAGAATCACACACAAGCATACAGAATCACACACACAGAGTGCAGAATCACACTCAGAGTACAGAATCACACACAAGAGTACAGAATCACACACAAGAGTACAGAATCACACACACAGAGTACAGAATCAAACACAGAGTACAGAATGAGACACAGAGTACAGAATCACACAAAGAGTACAGAATCACACACACAGAGTGCAGAATCACACATACAGAGTGCAGAATCACACACACAGAGTACAGAATCACACACAGAGTGCAGAATCACACACAGTACAGAATCACACACACAGAGTACAGAATCACACAGAGTACAGAATCACACATACAGAGTACAGAATCACACACAGGGTACAGAATCACACACCGAGTACAGAATCACACACACAGTACAGAATCACACACACAGAGTACAGAATCACACAGAGTACAGAATCACACATACAGAGTACAGAATCACACACAGGGTACAGAATCTCACACAGAGTACAGAATCACACACAGAGTACAGAATCACACACAAGCATACAGAATCACACACACAGAGTACAGAATCACACAGAGTACAGAATCACACACAGAGTACAGAATCTCACACAGCGTATAGAATCACACACAGTGTACAGAATCACACACACAGAGTGCAGAATCACACATACAGAGTACAGAATCACACACACAGTGCAGAATCACACACACAGAGTACAGAATCACACAGAGTACAGAATCACACATACAGAGTACAGAATCACACACAGAGTACAGAATCACACACAGTGTACAGAATCACACACAGAGTACAGAATCACACACAGAGTACAGAATCACACACAGAGTACAGAATCACACAAAGAGTACAGAATCACACACACAGAGTGCAGAATCACACATGCAGAGTGCAGAATCACACACACAGACTACAGAATCACACGCATAGTACAGAATCACACACTGAATACAGAATCACACAGAGTACAGAATCACACGCATAGTACAGAATCGCACGCATAGTACAGAATCACACACGCAGAGTACAGAATCACACACAGAGTACAGAATCACACACACAGAGTACAGAATCACACGCAGAGTGCAAAATCACACACAGAGTGCAGAATCACACACAGAGTACAGAATCACACGCATAGTACAGAATCACACACACAGAGTACAGAATCACACACACAGAGTGCAGAATCACACACAGAGTACAGAATCACACGCATAGTACAGAATCAAACACACAGAGTACAGAATCACACACAGAGTACAGAATCACACACAGAGTACAGAATCACACACAGAGTGCAGAATCACACACACAGAGTACAGAATCACACAGAGTACAGAATCACACATACAGAGTACAGAATCACACACAGGGTCCAGAATCACACACCGAGTACAGAATCACACACACAGTACAGAATCACACACACAGAGTACAGAATCACACAGAGTACAGAATCACACATACAGAGTACAGAATCACACACAGGGTACAGAATCTCAGACAGAGTACAGAATCACACACAGAGTACAGAATCACACACAAGCATACAGAATCACACACACAGAGTGCAGAATCACACACAGAGTACAGAATCACACACAAGAGTACAGAATCACACACACAGAGTACAGAATCAAACACAGAGTACAGAATCACACACAGAGTACAGAATCACACACACAGAGTGCAGAATCACACATAAAGAGTACAGAATCACACACCCAGAGTACAGAATCACACGCATAGTACAGAATCACACACACAGAGTACAGAATCCCATACATAGTACAGAATCACACACACAGTACAGAATCACACATAGAGTACAGAATCATCACAGAGTACAGAATCACACACAGAGTACAGAATCACATACAGTGTACAGAATCACACACAGAGTACAGAATCACACGTATACTAAAGAATCACACGCATAGTACAGAATCACACACAGCGTACAGAATCACACAAAGAGTACAGAAACACACAAAGAGTACAGAATCACACACACAGAGTGCGGAATCACACATACAGAGTGCAGAATCACACACACAGAGTACAGAATCACAAGCATAGTACAGAATCACACACTGAATACAGAATCACACAGAGTACAGAATCACACGCATAGTACAGAATCACATACAGAGTACAGAATCACACACAGAGTACAGAATCACACACAGTGTACAGAATCACACACAGAGTACAGAATAACACACATAGTACAGAATCACACACAGAGTACAGAATCACACAAAGAGTACAGAATCACACACACAGAGTGCAGAATCACACATACGGAGTGCAGAATCACACACACAGAGTACAGAATCACACGCATAGTACAGAATCACACACTGAATACAGAATCACACAGAGTACAGAATCACACGCAGAGTACAGAATCACACGCATAGTACAGAATCACACACGCAGAGTACAGAATCACACACAGAGTACAGAATCACACACACAGAGTACAGAATCACACGCAGAGTGCACAATCACACACAGAGTACAGAATCACACAGAGTACAGAATCACACATACAGAGTACAGAATCACACACAGGGTACTGAATCTCACACAGAGTACAGAATCACACACCGAGTACAGAATCACACACAAGCATACAGAATCACACACACAGAGTGCAGAATCACACACAGAGTACAGAATCACACACAAGAGTACAGAATCACACACAAGAGTACAGAATCACACACACAGAGTACAGAATCAAACACAGAGTACAGAATCAGACACAGAGTACAGAATCACACAAAGAGTACAGAATCACACACACAGAGTGCAGAATCACACATACAGAGTGCAGAATCACACACACAGAGTACAGAATCACACGCATAGTACAGAATCACACACTGAATACAGAATCACACAGAGTACAGAATCACACGCATAGTACAGAATCACACACGAAGAGTACAGAATCACACACAGAGTACGGAATCACACACATAGAGTACAGAATCACACGCAGAGTGCACAATCACACACAGAGTGCAGAATCACACACAGAGTACAGAATCACACGCATAGTACAGAATCACACACACAGAGTACAGAATCACACACACAGAGTGCAGAATCACACACAGAGTACAGAATCACACACACAGAGTACAGAATCACACACACAGAGTGCACAATCACACGCATAGTACAGAATCACATACAGAGTACAGAATCACACACAGAGTACAGAATCACACACAGTGTACAGAATCACACACAGAGTACAGAATAACACACATAGTACAGAATCACACACAGAGTACAGAATCACACAAAGAGTACAGAATCACACACACAGAGTGCAGAATCACACATACGGAGTGCAGAATCACACACACAGAGTACAGAATCACACGCATAGTACAGAATCACACACTGAATACAGAATCACACAGAGTACAGAATCACACGCAGAGTACAGAATCACACGCATAGTACAGAATCACACACGCAGAGTACAGAATCACACACAGAGTACAGAATCACACACACAGAGTACAGAATCACACGCAGAGTGCACAATCACACACAGAGTACAGAATCACACAGAGTACAGAATCACACATACAGAGTACAGAATCACACACAGGGTACTGAATCTCACACAGAGTACAGAATCACACACCGAGTACAGAATCACACACAAGCATACAGAATCACACACACAGAGTGCAGAATCACACACAGAGTACAGAATCACACACAAGAGTACAGAATCACACACAAGAGTACAGAATCACACACACAGAGTACAGAATCAAACACAGAGTACAGAATCAGACACAGAGTACAGAATCACACAAAGAGTACAGAATCACACACACAGAGTGCAGAATCACACATACAGAGTGCAGAATCACACACACAGAGTACAGAATCACACGCATAGTACAGAATCACACACTGAATACAGAATCACACAGAGTACAGAATCACACGCATAGTACAGAATCACACACGAAGAGTACAGAATCACACACAGAGTACGGAATCACACACATAGAGTACAGAATCACACGCAGAGTGCACAATCACACACAGAGTGCAGAATCACACACAGAGTACAGAATCACACGCATAGTACAGAATCACACACACAGAGTACAGAATCACACACACAGAGTGCAGAATCACACACAGAGTACAGAATCACACACACAGAGTACAGAATCACACACACAGAGTGCACAATCACACACAGAGTACAGAATCACACAGAGTACAGAATGACACATACAGAGTACAGAATCACACACAGGGTACAGAATCTCACACAGAGTACAGAATCACACACAGAGTACAGAATCACACACAAGCATACAGAATCACACACACAGAGTGCAGAATCACACACAGAGTACAGAATCACACACAAGAGTACAGAATCACACACAAGAGTACAGAATCACACACACAGAGTACAGAATCAAACACAGAGTACAGAATCAGACACAGAGTACAGAATCACACACAGAGTACAGAATCACACACAAGCATACAGAATCACACACACAGAGTACAGAATCACACAGAGTACAGAATCACACACAGAGTACAGAATCTCACACAGCGTATAGAATCACACACAGAGTACAGAATCACACACACAGAGTGCAGAATCACACATACAGAGTACAGAATCACACACACAGTGCAGAATCACACACACAGAGTACAGAATCACACAGAGTACAGAATCACACATACAGAGTACAGAATCACACACAGAGTACAGAATCACACACAGTGTACAGAATCACACACAGAGTACAGAATCACACACAGAGTACAGAATCACACACAGAGTACAGAATCACACAAAGAGTACAGAATCACACACACAGAGTGCAGAATCACACATGCAGAGTGCAGAATCACACACACAGACTACAGAATCACACGCATAGTACAGAATCACACACTGAATACAGAATCACACAGAGTACAGAATCACACGCATAGTACAGAATCACACGCATAGTACAGAATCACACACGCAGAGTACAGAATCACACACAGAGTACAGAATCACACACACAGAGTACAGAATCACACGCAGAGTGCAAAATCACACACAGAGTGCAGAATCACACACAGAGTACAGAATCACACGCATAGTACAGAATCACACACACAGAGTACAGAATCACACACACAGAGTGCAGAATCACACACAGAGTACAGAATCACACGCATAGTACAGAATCACACACACAGAGTACAGAATCACACACAGAGTACAGAATCACACACAGAGTACAGAATCACACACAGAGTGCAGAATCACACACACAGAGTACAGAATCACACAGAGTACAGAATCACACATACAGAGTACAGAATCACACACAGGGTACAGAATCACACACCGAGTACAGAATCACACACACAGTACAGAATCACACACACAGAGTACAGAATCACACAGAGTACAGAATCACACATACAGAGTACAGAATCACACACAGGGTACAGAATCTCACACAGAGTACAGAATCACACACAGAGTACAGAATCACACACAAGCATACAGAATCACACACACAGAGTGCAGAATCACACACAGAGTACAGAATCACACACAGAGTACAGAATCACACACAAGAGTACAGAATCACACACACAGAGTACAGAATCAAACACAGAGTACAGAATCACACACAGAGTACAGAATCACACACACAGAGTGCAGAATCACACATAAAGAGTACAGAATCACACACCCAGAGTACAGAATCACACGCATAGTACAGAATCACACACACAGAGTACAGAATCCCATACATAGTACAGAATCACACACACAGTACAGAATCACACATAGAGTACAGAATCATCACAGAGTACAGAATCACACACAGAGTACAGAATCACATACAGTGTACAGAATCACACACAGAGTACAGAATCACACGTATACTAAAGAATCACACGCATAGTACAGAATCACACACAGCGTACAGAATCACACAAAGAGTACAGAAACACACAAAGAGTACAGAATCACGCACACAGAGTGCGGAATCACACATACAGAGTGCAGAATCACACACACAGAGTACAGAATCACACGCATAGTACAGAATCACACACTGAATACAGAATCACACAGAGTACAGAATCACACGCATAGTACAGAATCACATACAGAGTACAGAATCACACACAGAGTACAGAATCACACACAGTGTACAGAATCACACACAGAGTACAGAATAACACACATAGTACAGAATCACACACAGAGTACAGAATCACACAAAGAGTACAGAATCACACACACAGAGTGCAGAATCACACATACAGAGTGCAGAATCACACACACAGTGTACAGAATCACACGCATAGTACAGAATCACACACTGAATACAGAATCACACAGAGTACAGAATCACACGCATAGTACAGAATCACACGCATAGTACAGAATCACACACGCAGCGTACAGAATCACACACAGAGTACAGAATCACACGCACAGAGTACAGAATCACACGCAGAGTGCACAATCACACACAGAGTACAGAATCACACAGAGTACAGAATCACACATACAGAGTACAGAATCACACACAGGGTACTGAATCTCACACAGAGTACAGAATCACACACAGAGTACAGAATCACACACAAGCATACAGAATCACACACACAGAGTGCAGAATCACACACAGAGTACAGAATCACACACAAGAGTACAGAATCGCACACAAGAGTACAGAATCACACACACAGAGTACAGAATCAAACACAGTGTACAGAATCAGACACAGAGTACAGAATCACACAAAGAGTACAGAATCACACACACAGAGTGCAGAATCACACATACAGAGTGCAGAATCACACACAGAGTACAGAATCACACGCATAGTACAGAATCACACACTGAATACAGAATCACACAGAGTACAGAATCACACGCATAGTACAGAATCACACACGCAGAGTACAGAATCACACAGAGTACAGAATGACACATACAGAGTACAGAATCACACACAGGGTACAGAATCTCACACAGAGTACAGAATCACACACAGAGTACAGAATCACACACAAGCATACAGAATCACACACACAGAGTGCAGAATCACACACAGAGTACAGAATCACACACAAGAGTACAGAATCACACACAAGAGTACAGAATCACACACACAGAGTACAGAATCAAACACAGAGTACAGAATCAGACACAGAGTACAGAATCAGACAAAGAGTACAGAATCACACACACAGAGTGCAGAATCACACATACAGAGTGCAGAATCACACACACAGAGTACAGAATCACACGCATAGTACAGAATCACACACTGAATACAGAATCACACAGAGTACAGAATCACACGCATAGTACAGAATCACACGCATAGTACAGAATCACACACGCAGAGTACAGAATCACACACAGAGTACAGAATCACACACACAGAGTACAGAATCACACGCAGAGTGCACAATCACACACAGAGTGCAGAATCACACACAGAGTACAGAATCACACGCATAGTACAGAATCACACACACAGAGTACAGAATCACACACAGAGTACAGAATCACACGTATACTAAAGAATCACACGCATAGTACAGAATCACACACAGCGTACAGAATCACACAAAGAGTACAGAAACACACAAAGAGTACAGAATCACACACACAGAGTGCGGAATCACACATACAGAGTGCAGAATCACACACACAGAGTACAGAATCACACGCATAGTACAGAATCACACACTGAATACAGAATCACACAGAGTACAGAATCACACGCATAGTACAGAATCACATACAGAGTACAGAATCACACACAGAGTACAGAATCACACACAGTGTACAGAATCACACACAGAGTACAGAATAACACACATAGTACAGAATCACACACAGAGTACAGAATCACACAAAGAGTACAGAATCACACACACAGAGTGCAGAATCACACATACAGAGTGCAGAATCACACACACAGTGTACAGAATCACACGCATAGTACAGAATCACACACTGAATACAGAATCACACAGAGTACAGAATCACACGCATAGTACAGAATCACACGCATAGTACAGAATCACACACGCAGCGTACAGAATCACACACAGAGTACAGAATCACACGCACAGAGTACAGAATCACACGCAGAGTGCACAATCACACACAGAGTACAGAATCACACAGAGTACAGAATCACACATACAGAGTACAGAATCACACACAGGGTACTGAATCTCACACAGAGTACAGAATCACACACAGAGTACAGAATCACACACAAGCATACAGAATCACACACACAGAGTGCAGAATCACACACAGAGTACAGAATCACACACAAGAGTACAGAATCGCACACAAGAGTACAGAATCACACACACAGAGTACAGAATCAAACACAGTGTACAGAATCAGACACAGAGTACAGAATCACACAAAGAGTACAGAATCACACACACAGAGTGCAGAATCACACATACAGAGTGCAGAATCACACACAGAGTACAGAATCACACGCATAGTACAGAATCACACACTGAATACAGAATCATACAGAGTACAGAATCACATGCATAGTACAGAATCACACACGCAGAGTACAGAATCACACAGAGTACAGAATGACACATACAGAGTACAGAATCACACACAGGGTACAGAATCTCACACAGAGTACAGAATCACACACAGAGTACAGAATCACACACAAGCATACAGAATCACACACACAGAGTGCAGAATCACACACAGAGTACAGAATCACACACAAGAGTACAGAATCACACACAAGAGTACAGAATCACACACACAGAGTACAGAATCAAACACAGAGTACAGAATCAGACACAGAGTACAGAATCAGACAAAGAGTACAGAATCACACACACAGAGTACAGAATCACACACACAGAGTGCAGAATCACACATACAGAGTGCAGAATCACACACACAGTGTACAGAATCACACGCATAGTACAGAATCACACACTGAATACAGAATCACACAGAGTACAGAATCACACGCATAGTACAGAATCACACGCATAGTACAGAATCACACGCATAGTACAGAATCACACACGCAGAGTACAGAATCACACACAGAGTACAGAATCACACACACAGAGTACAGAATCACACGCAGAGTGCACAATCACACACAGAGTGCAGAATCACACACAGAGTACAGAATCACACGCATAGTACAGAATCACACACACAGAGTACAGAATCACACACACAGAGTGCAGAATCACACACAGAGTACAGAATCACACGCACAGTACAGAATCACACACACAGAGTACAGAATCACACACAGAGTACAGAATCACACACAGAGTACAGAATCACACACAGAGTGCAGAATCACACACAGTACAGAATCACACACGCAGAGTACAGAATCACACAAAGAGTACAGAATCACACACACAGAGTGCAGAATCACACATACAGAGTGCAGAATCACACACACAGAGTACAGAATCACACACAGAGTACAGAATCACACGCAGAGTGCACAATCACACACAGAGTGCAGAATCACACACAGAGTACAGAATCACACGAATAGTTAAGAATCACACACACAGAGTACAGAATCACACACACAGAGTGCAGAATCACACACAGAGTACAGAATCACACGCACAGTACAGAATCACACACACAGAGTACAGAATCACACACAGAGTACAGAATCACACACAGAGTACAGAATCACACACAGAGTGCAGAATCACACACAGTACAGAATCACACACGCAGAGTACAGAATCACACATACAGAGTACAGAATCACACACAGGGTACAGGATCACACACCGAGTACAGAATCACACACACAGTACAGAATCACACACACAGAGTACAGAATCACACAGAGTACAGAATCACACATACAGAGTACAGAATCACACACAGGGTACAGAATCTCACACAGAGTACAGAATCACACACAGAGTACAGAATCACACACAAGCATACAGAATCACACACACAGAGTACAGAATCACACAGAGTACAGAATCACACACAGAGTAAAGAATCACACAAAGAGTACAGAATCACACACACAGAGTGCAGAATCACACATACAGAGTGCAGAATCACACACACAGAGTACAGAATCACACGCATAGTATAGAATCACACACTGAATACAGAATCACACAGAGTACAGAATCACACAGAGTACAGAATCACACACAGAGTAAAGAATCACACAAAGAGTACAGAATCACACACACAGAGTACAGAATCACACACACAGAGTGCAGAATCACACACAGAGTACAGAATCACACGCACAGTACAGAATCACACACACAGAGTACAGAATCACACACAGAGTACAGAATCACACACAGAGTACAGAATCACACACAGAGTGCAGAATCACACACAGTGCAGAATCACACACGCAGAGTACAGAATCACACAGAGTACAGAATCACACATACAGAGTACAGAATCACACACAGGGTACAGGATCACACACCGAGTACAGAATCACACACACAGTACAGAATCACACACACAGAGTACAGAATCACACAGAGTACAGAATCACACATACAGAGTACAGAATCACACACAGGGTACAGAATCTCACACAGAGTACAGAATCACACACAGAGTACAGAATCACACACAAGCATACAGAATCACACACACAGAGTACAGAATCACACAGAGTACAGAATCACACACAGAGTAAAGAATCACACAAAGAGTACAGAATCACACACACAGAGTGCAGAATCACACATACAGAGTGCAGAATCACACACACAGAGTACAGAATCACACGCATAGTACAGAATCACACACTGAATACAGAATCACACAGAGTACAGAATCACACGCATAGTACAGAATCACACGCATAGTACAGAATCACACACGCAGAGTACAGAATCACACACAGAGTACAGAATCACACACACAGAGTACAGAATCACACGCAGAGTGCAAAATCACACACAGAGTGCAGAATCACACACAGAGTACAGAATCACACGCATAGTACAGAATCACACACACAGAGTACAGAATCACACACACAGAGTGCAGAATCACACACAGAGTACAGAATCACACGCATAGTACAGAATCACACACACAGAGTACAGAATCACACACAGAGGACAGAATCACACACAGAGTACAGAATCACACACAGAGTGCAGAATCACACACAGTACAGAATCACATACACAGAGTACAGAATCACACAGAGTACAGAATCACACATACAGAGTACAGAATCACACAAAGGGTACAGAATCACACACCGAGTACAGAATCACACACACAGTACAGAATCACACACCCAGAGTACAGAATCACACAGAGTACAGAATCACACATACAGAGTACAGAATCACACACAGGGTACAGAATCTCACACAGAGTACAGAGTCACACACAGAGTACAGAATCACACACAAGCATACAGAATCACACACACAGAGTGCAGAATCACACTCAGAGTACAGAATCACACACAAGAGTACAGAATCACACACAAGAGTACAGAATCACACACACAGAGTACAGAATCAAACACAGAGTACAGAATGAGACACAGAGTACAGAATCACACAAAGAGTACAGAATCACACACACAGAGTGCAGAATCACACATACAGAGTGCAGAATCACACACACAGAGTACAGAATCACACACAGAGTGCAGAATCACACACAGTACAGAATAACACACACAGAGTACAGAATCACACAGAGTACAGAATCACACATACAGAGTACAGAATCACACACAGGGTACAGAATCACACACCGAGTACAGAATCACACACACAGTACAGAATCACACACACAGAGTACAGAATCACACGCATAGTACAGAATCACACACTGAATACAGAATCACACAGAGTACAGAATCACACGCATAGTACAGAATCACACGCATAGTACAGAATCACACACGCAGAGTACAGAATCACACACAGAGTACAGAATCACACACACAGAGTACAGAATCACACGCAGAGTGCAAAATCACACACAGAGTGCAGAATCACACACAGAGTACAGAATCACACGCATAGTACAGAATCACACACACAGAGTACAGAATCACACACACAGAGTGCAGAATCACACACAGAGTACAGAATCACACGCATAGTACAGAATCACACACACAGAGTACAGAATCACACACAGAGGACAGAATCACACACAGAGTACAGAATCACACACAGAGTGCAGAATCACACACAGTACAGAATCACATACACAGAGTACAGAATCACACAGAGTACAGAATCACACATACAGAGTACAGAATCACACAAAGGGTACAGAATCACACACCGAGTACAGAATCACACACACAGTACAGAATCACACACCCAGAGTACAGAATCACACAGAGTACAGAATCACACATACAGAGTACAGAATCACACACAGGGTACAGAATCTCACACAGAGTACAGAGTCACACACAGAGTACAGAATCACACACAAGCATACAGAATCACACACACAGAGTGCAGAATCACACTCAGAGTACAGAATCACACACAAGAGTACAGAATCACACACAAGAGTACAGAATCACACACACAGAGTACAGAATCAAACACAGAGTACAGAATGAGACACAGAGTACAGAATCACACAAAGAGTACAGAATCACACACACAGAGTGCAGAATCACACATACAGAGTGCAGAATCACACACACAGAGTACAGAATCACACACAGAGTGCAGAATCACACACAGTACAGAATAACACACACAGAGTACAGAATCACACAGAGTACAGAATCACACATACAGAGTACAGAATCACACACAGGGTACAGAATCACACACCGAGTACAGAATCACACACACAGTACAGAATCACACACACAGAGTACAGAATCACACAGAGTACAGAATCACACATACAGAGTACAGAATCACACACAGGGTACAGAATCTCACACAGAGTACAGAATCACACACAGAGTACAGAATCACACACAAGCATACAGAATCACACACACAGAGTACAGAATCACACAGAGTACAGAATCACACACAGAGTACAGAATCTCACACAGCGTATAGAATCACACACAGAGTACAGAATCACACACACGGAGTGCAGAATCACACATACAGAGTACAGAATCACACACACAGTGCAGAATCACACACACAGAGTACAGAATCACACAGAGTACAGAATCACACATACAGAGTACAGAATCACACACAGAGTACAGAATCACACACAGTGTACAGAATCACACACAGAGTACAGAATCACACACAGAGTACAGAATCACACACAGAGTACAGAATCACACAAAGAGTACAGAATCACACACACAGAGTGCAGAATCACACATGCAGAGTGCAGAATCACACACACAGACTACAGAATCACACGCATAGTACAGAATCACACACTGAATACAGAATCACACAGAGTACAGAATCACACGCATAGTACAGAATCGCACGCATAGTACAGAATCACACACGCAGAGTACAGAATCACACACAGAGTACAGAATCACACACACAGAGTACAGAATCACACGCAGAGTGCAAAATCACACACAGAGTGCAGAATCACACACAGAGTACAGAATCACACGCATAGTACAGAATCACACACACAGAGTACAGAATCACACACACAGAGTGCAGAATCACACACAGAGTACAGAATCACACGCATAGTACAGAATCAAACACACAGAGTACAGAATCACACACAGAGTACAGAATCACACACAGAGTACAGAATCACACACAGAGTGCAGAATCACACACACAGAGTACAGAATCACACAGAGTACAGAATCACACATACAGAGTACAGAATCACACACAGGGTCCAGAATCACACACCGAGTACAGAATCACACACACAGTACAGAATCACACACACAGAGTACAGAATCACACAGAGTACAGAATCACACATACAGAGTACAGAATCACACACAGGGTACAGAATCTCAGACAGTGTACAGAATCACACACAGAGTACAGAATCACACACAAGCATACAGAATCACACACACAGAGTGCAGAATCACACACAGAGTACAGAATCACACACAAGAGTACAGAATCACACACACAGAGTACAGAATCAAACACAGAGTACAGAATCACACACAGAGTACAGAATCACACACACAGAGTGCAGAATCACACATAAAGAGTACAGAATCACACACCCAGAGTACAGAATCACACGCATAGTACAGAATCACACACACAGAGTACAGAATCCCATACATAGTACAGAATCACACACACAGTACAGAATCACACATAGAGTACAGAATCATCACAGAGTACAGAATCACACACAGAGTACAGAATCACATACAGTGTACAGAATCACACACAGAGTACAGAATCACACGTATACTAAAGAATCACACGCATAGTACAGAATCACACACAGCGTACAGAATCACACAAAGAGTACAGAAACACACAAAGAGTACAGAATCACACACACAGAGTGCGGAATCACACATACAGAGTGCAGAATCACACACACAGAGTACAGAATCACAAGCATAGTACAGAATCACACACTGAATACAGAATCACACAGAGTACAGAATCACACGCATAGTACAGAATCACATACAGAGTACAGAATCACACACAGAGTACAGAATCACACACAGTGTACAGAATCACACACAGAGTACAGAATAACACACATAGTACAGAATCACACACAGAGTACAGAATCACACAAAGAGTACAGAATCACACACACAGAGTGCAGAATCACACATACGGAGTGCAGAATCACACACACAGAGTACAGAATCACACGCATAGTACAGAATCACACACTGAATACAGAATCACACAGAGTACAGAATCACACGCAGAGTACAGAATCACACGCATAGTACAGAATCACACACGCAGAGTACAGAATCACACACAGAGTACAGAATCACACACACAGAGTACAGAATCACACGCAGAGTGCACAATCACACACAGAGTACAGAATCACACAGAGTACAGAATCACACATACAGAGTACAGAATCACACACAGGGTACTGAATCTCACACAGAGTACAGAATCACACACAGAGTACAGAATCACACACAAGCATACAGAATCACACACACAGAGTGCAGAATCACACACAGAGTACAGAATCACACACAAGAGTACAGAATCACACACAAGAGTACAGAATCACACACACAGAGTACAGAATCAAACACAGAGTACAGAATCAGACACAGAGTACAGAATCACACAAAGAGTACAGAATCACACACACAGAGTGCAGAATCACACATACAGAGTGCAGAATCACACACACAGAGTACAGAATCACACGCATAGTACAGAATCACACACTGAATACAGAATCACACAGAGTACAGAATCACACGCATAGTACAGAATCACACACGAAGAGTACAGAATCACACACAGAGTACGGAATCACACACACAGAGTACAGAATCACACGCAGAGTGCACAATCACACACAGAGTGCAGAATCACACACAGAGTACAGAATCACACGCATAGTACAGAATCACACACACAGAGTACAGAATCACACACACAGAGTGCAGAATCACACACAGAGTACAGAATGACACATACAGAGTACAGAATCACACACAGGGTACAGAATCTCACACAGAGTACAGAATCACACACAGAGTACAGAATCACACACAAGCATACAGAATCACACACACAGAGTGCAGAATCACACACAGAGTACAGAATCACACACAAGAGTACAGAATCACACACAAGAGTACAGAATCACACACACAGAGTACAGAATCAAACACAGAGTACAGAATCAGACACAGAGTACAGAATCACACACAGAGTACAGAATCACACACAAGCATACAGAATCACACACACAGAGTACAGAATCACACAGAGTACAGAATCACACACAGAGTACAGAATCTCACACAGCGTATAGAATCACACACAGAGTACAGAATCACACACACAGAGTGCAGAATCACACATACAGAGTACAGAATCACACACACAGTGCAGAATCACACACACAGAGTACAGAATCACACAGAGTACAGAATCACACATACAGAGTACAGAATCACACACAGAGTACAGAATCACACACAGTGTACAGAATCACACACAGAGTACAGAATCACACACAGAGTACAGAATCACACACAGAGTACAGAATCACACAAAGAGTACAGAATCACACACACAGAGTGCAGAATCACACATGCAGAGTGCAGAATCACACACACAGACTACAGAATCACACGCATAGTACAGAATCACACACTGAATACAGAATCACACAGAGTACAGAATCACACGCATAGTACAGAATCACACGCATAGTACAGAATCACACACGCAGAGTACAGAATCACACACAGAGTACAGAATCACACACACAGAGTACAGAATCACACGCAGAGTGCAAAATCACACACAGAGTGCAGAATCACACACAGAGTACAGAATCACACGCATAGTACAGAATCACACACACAGAGTACAGAATCACACACACAGAGTGCAGAATCACACACAGAGTACAGAATCACACGCATAGTACAGAATCACACACACAGAGTACAGAATCACACACAGAGTACAGAATCACACACAGAGTACAGAATCACACACAGAGTGCAGAATCACACACACAGAGTACAGAATCACACAGAGTACAGAATCACACATACAGAGTACAGAATCACACACAGGGTACAGAATCACACACCGAGTACAGAATCACACACACAGTACAGAATCACACACACAGAGTACAGAATCACACAGAGTACAGAATCACACATACAGAGTACAGAATCACACACAGGGTACAGAATCTCACGCAGAGTACAGAATCACACACAGAGTACAGAATCACACACAAGCATACAGAATCACACACACAGAGTGCAGAATCACACACAGAGTACAGAATCACACACAGAGTACAGAATCACACACAAGAGTACAGAATCACACACACAGAGTACAGAATCAAACACAGAGTACAGAATCACACACAGAGTACAGAATCACACACACAGAGTGCAGAATCACACATAAAGAGTACAGAATCACACACCCAGAGTACAGAATCACACGCATAGTACAGAATCACACACACAGAGTACAGAATCCCATACATAGTACAGAATCACACACACAGTACAGAATCACACATAGAGTACAGAATCATCACAGAGTACAGAATCACACACAGAGTACAGAATCACATACAGTGTACAGAATCACACACAGAGTACAGAATCACACGTATACTAAAGAATCACACGCATAGTACAGAATCACACACAGCGTACAGAATCACACAAAGAGTACAGAAACACACAAAGAGTACAGAATCACACACACAGAGTGCGGAATCACACATACAGAGTGCAGAATCACACACACAGAGTACAGAATCACACGCATAGTACAGAATCACACACTGAATACAGAATCACACAGAGTACAGAATCACACGCATAGTACAGAATCACATACAGAGTACAGAATCACACACAGAGTACAGAATTACACACAGTGTACAGAATCACACACAGAGTACAGAATAACACACATAGTACAGAATCACACACAGAGTACAGAATCACACAAAGAGTACAGAATCACACACACAGAGTGCAGAATCACACATACAGAGTGCAGAATCACACACACAGTGTACAGAATCACACGCATAGTACAGAATCACACACTGAATACAGAATCACACAGAGTACAGAATCACACGCATAGTACAGAATCACACGCATAGTACAGAATCACACACGCAGCGTACAGAATCACACACAGAGTACAGAATCACACGCACAGAGTACAGAATCACACGCAGAGTGCACAATCACACACAGAGTACAGAATCACACAGAGTACAGAATCACACATACAGAGTACAGAATCACACACAGGGTACTGAATCTCACACAGAGTACAGAATCACACACAGAGTACAGAATCACACACAAGCATACAGAATCACACACACAGAGTGCAGAATCACACACAGAGTACAGAATCACACACAAGAGTACAGAATCGCACACAAGAGTACAGAATCACACACACAGAGTACAGAATCAAACACAGTGTACAGAATCAGACACAGAGTACAGAATCACACAAAGAGTACAGAATCACACACACAGAGTGCAGAATCACACATACAGAGTGCAGAATCACACACAGAGTACAGAATCACACGCATAGTACAGAATCACACACTGAATACAGAATCACACAGAGTACAGAATCACACGCATAGTACAGAATCACACACGCAGAGTACAGAATCACACAGAGTACAGAATGACACATACAGAGTACAGAATCACACACAGGGTACAGAATCTCACACAGAGTACAGAATCACACACAGAGTACAGAATCACACACAAGCATACAGAATCACACACACAGAGTGCAGAATCACACACAGAGTACAGAATCACACACAAGAGTACAGAATCACACACAAGAGTACAGAATCACACACACAGAGTACAGAATCAAACACAGAGTACAGAATCAGACAAAGAGTACAGAATCACACACACAGAGTGCAGAATCACACATACAGAGTGCAGAATCACACACACAGAGTACAGAATCACACGCATAGTACAGAATCACACACTGAATACAGAATCACACAGAGTACAGAATCACACGCATAGTACAGAATCACACGCATAGTACAGAATCACACACGCAGAGTACAGAATCACACACAGAGTACAGAATCACACACACAGAGTACAGAATCACACACACAGAGTACAGAATCAAACACAGAGTACAGAATCAGACACAGAGTACAGAATCAGACAAAGAGTACAGAATCACACACACAGAGTGCAGAATCACACATACAGAGTGCAGAATCACACACACAGAGTACAGAATCACACGCATAGTACAGAATCACACACTGAATACAGAATCACACAGAGTACAGAATCACACGCATAGTACAGAATCACACGCATAGTACAGAATCACACACGCAGAGTACAGAATCACACACAGAGTACAGAATCACACACACAGAGTACAGAATCACACGCAGAGTGCACAATCACACACAGAGTGCAGAATCACACACAGAGTACAGAATCACACGCATAGTACAGAATCACACACACAGAGTACAGAATCACACACAGAGTACAGAATCACACGTATACTAAAGAATCACACGCATAGTACAGAATCACACACAGCGTACAGAATCACACAAAGAGTACAGAAACACACAAAGAGTACAGAATCACACACACAGAGTGCGGAATCACACATACAGAGTGCAGAATCACACACACAGAGTACAGAATCACACGCATAGTACAGAATCACACACTGAATACAGAATCACACAGAGTACAGAATCACACGCATAGTACAGAATCACATACAGAGTACAGAATCACACACAGAGTACAGAATCACACACAGTGTACAGAATCACACACAGAGTACAGAATAACACACATAGTACAGAATCACACACAGAGTACAGAATCACACAAAGAGTACAGAATCACACACACAGAGTGCAGAATCACACATACAGAGTGCAGAATCACACACACAGTGTACAGAATCACACGCATAGTACAGAATCACACACTGAATACAGAATCACACAGAGTACAGAATCACACGCATAGTACAGAATCACACGCATAGTACAGAATCACACACGCAGCGTACAGAATCACACACAGAGTACAGAATCACACGCACAGAGTACAGAATCACACGCAGAGTGCACAATCACACACAGAGTACAGAATCACACAGAGTACAGAATCACACATACAGAGTACAGAATCACACACAGGGTACTGAATCTCACACAGAGTACAGAATCACACACAGAGTACAGAATCACACACAAGCATACAGAATCACACACACAGAGTGCAGAATCACACGCATAGTACAGAATCACACACGCAGCGTACAGAATCACACACAGAGTACAGAATCACACGCACAGAGTACAGAATCACACGCAGAGTGCACAATCACACACAGAGTACAGAATCACACAGAGTACAGAATCACACATACAGAGTACAGAATCACACACAGGGTACTGAATCTCACACAGAGTACAGAATCACACACAGAGTACAGAATCACACACAAGCATACAGAATCACACACACAGAGTGCAGAATCACACACAGAGTACAGAATCAAACACAGTGTACAGAATCAGACACAGAGTACAGAATCACACAAAGAGTACAGAATCACACACACAGAGTGCAGAATCACACATACAGAGTGCAGAATCACACACAGAGTACAGAATCACACGCATAGTACAGAATCACACACTGAATACAGAATCACACAGAGTACAGAATCACATGCATAGTACAGAATCACACACGCAGAGTACAGAATCACACAGAGTACAGAATCACACACAGAGTACAGAATCACACACAAGCATACAGAATCACACACACAGAGTGCAGAATCACACACAGAGTACAGAATCACACACAAGAGTACAGAATCACACACAAGAGTACAGAATCACACACACAGAGTACAGAATCAAACACAGAGTACAGAATCAGACACAGAGTACAGAATCAGACAAAGAGTACAGAATCACACACACAGAGTGCAGAATCACACATACAGAGTGCAGAATCACACACACAGAGTACAGAATCACACGCATAGTACAGAATCACACACTGAATACAGAATCACACAGAGTACAGAATCACACGCATAGTACAGAATCACACGCATAGTACAGAATCACACACGCAGAGTACAGAATCACACACAGAGTACAGAATCACACACACAGAGTACAGAATCACACGCAGAGTGCACAATCACACACAGAGTGCAGAATCACACACAGAGTACAGAATCACACGCATAGTACAGAATCACACACACAGAGTACAGAATCACACACACAGAGTGCAGAATCACACACAGAGTACAGAATCACACGCACAGTACAGAATCACACACACAGAGTACAGAATCACACACAGAGTACAGAATCACACACAGAGTACAGAATCACACACAGAGTGCAGAATCACACACAGTACAGAATCACACACGCAGAGTACAGAATCACACAAAGAGTACAGAATCACACACACAGAGTGCAGAATCACACATACAGAGTGCAGAATCACACACACAGAGTACAGAATCACACACAGAGTACAGAATCACACGCAGAGTGCACAATCACACACAGAGTGCAGAATCACACACAGAGTACAGAATCACACGAATAGTTAAGAATCACACACACAGAGTACAGAATCACACACACAGAGTGCAGAATCACACACAGAGTACAGAATCACACGCACAGTACAGAATCACACACACAGAGTACAGAATCACACACAGAGTACAGAATCACACACAGAGTACAGAATCACACACAGAGTGCAGAATCACACACAGTACAGAATCACACACGCAGAGTACAGAATCACACAGAGTACAGAATCACACATACAGAGTACAGAATCACACACAGGGTACAGGATCACACACCGAGTACAGAATCACACACACAGTACAGAATCACACACACAGAGTACAGAATCACACAGAGTACAGAATCACACATACAGAGTACAGAATCACACACAGGGTACAGAATCTCACACAGAGTACAGAATCACACACAGAGTACAGAATCACACACAAGCATACAGAATCACACACACAGAGTACAGAATCACACAGAGTACAGAATCACACACAGAGTAAAGAATCACACAAAGAGTACAGAATCACACACACAGAGTGCAGAATCACACATACAGAGTGCAGAATCACACACACAGAGTACAGAATCACACGCATAGTACAGAATCACACACTGAATACAGAATCACACAGAGTACAGAATCACACGCATAGTACAGAATCACACGCATAGTACAGAATCACACACGCAGAGTACAGAATCACACACAGAGTATAGAATCACACACACAGAGTACAGAATCACACGCAGAGTGCAAAATCACACACAGAGTGCAGAATCACACACAGAGTACAGAATCACACGCATAGTACAGAATCACACACACAGAGTGCAGAATCACACACAGAGTACAGAATCACACGCATAGTACAGAATCACACACACAGAGTACAGAATCACACACAGAGGACAGAATCACACACAGAGTACAGAATCACACACAGAGTGCAGAATCACACACAGTACAGAATCACATACACAGAGTACAGAATCACACAAAGGGTACAGAATCACACACCGAGTACAGAATCACACACACAGTACAGAATCACACACCCAGAGTACAGAATCACACAGAGTACAGAATCACACATACAGAGTACAGAATCACACACAGGGTACAGAATCTCACACAGAGTACAGAGTCACACACAGAGTACAGAATCACACACAAGCATACAGAATCACACACACAGAGTACAGAATCACACACAGAGTACAGAATCACACACAAGAGTACAGAATCACACACAAGAGTACAGAATCACACACACAGAGTACAGAATCAAACACTGAGTACAGAATCAGACACAGAGTACAGAATCACACAAAGAGTACAGAATCACACACACAGAGTGCAGAATCACACATACAGAGTGCAGAATCACACACACAGAGTACAGAATCACACGCATAGTACAGAATCACACACTGAATACAGAATCACACAGAGTACAGAATCACACGCATAGTACAGAATCACACGCATAGTACAGAATCACACACGCAGAGTACAGAATCACACACAGAGTACAGAATCACACACACAGAGTACAGAATCACACGCAGAGTGCACAATCACACACAGAGTGCAGAATCACACACAGAGTACAGAATCACACGCATAGTACAGAATCACACACACAGAGTAGAGAATCACACACACAGAGCGCAGAATCACACACAGAGTACAAAATCACACGCATAGTACAGAATCACACACACAGAGTACAGAATCACACACAGAGTACAGAATCACACACAGAGTGCAGAATCACACACAGTACAGAATCACACACACAGAGTCCAGAATCACACAGAGTACAGAATCACACATACAGAGTACAGAATCACAAACAGGGTACAGAATCACACACCGAGTACAGAATCACACACACAGTACAGAATCACACACACAGAGTACAGAATCACACAGAGTACAGAATCACACATACAGAGTACAGAATCACACACAGGGTACAGAATCTCACACAGAGTACAGAATCACACACACAGAGTGCAGAATCACACACAGAGTACAGAATCACACGCACAGTACAGAATCACACACACAGAGTACAGAATCACACACAGAGTACAGAATCACACACAGAGTACAGAATCACACACAGAGTGCAGAATCACACACAGTACAGAATCACACACGCAGAGTACAGAATCACACAAAGAGTACAGAATCACACACACAGAGTGCAGAATCACACATATAGAGTGCAGAATCACACACACAGAGTACAGAATCACACGCATAGTACAGAATCACACACTGAAAACAGAATCACACAGAGTACAGAATCACACGCATAGTACAGAATCACACGCAGAGTACAGAATCACACACGCAGAGTACAGAATCACACACAGAGTACAGAATCACACACACAGAGTACAGAATCACACACAGAGTGCAGAATCACACACAGTACAGAATCACACACGCAGAGTACAGAATCACACAAAGAGTACAGAATCACACACACAGAGTGCAGAATCACACATACAGAGTGCAGAATCACACACACAGAGTACAGAATCACACACAGAGTACAGAATCACACGCAGAGTGCACAATCACACACAGAGTGCAGAATCACACACAGAGTACAGAATCACACGCATAGTAAAGAATCACACACACAGAGTACAGAATCACACACACAGAGTGCAGAATCACACACAGAGTACAGAATCACACGCACAGTACAGAATCACACACACAGAGTACAGAATCACACACAGAGTACAGAATCACACACAGAGTACAGAATCACACACAGAGTGCAGAATCACACACAGTACAGAATCACACACGCAGAGTACAGAATCACACAGAGTACAGAATCACACATACAGAGTACAGAATCACACACAGGGTACAGGATCACACACCGAGTACAGACTCACACACACAGTACAGAATCACACACACAGAGTACAGAATCACACAGAGTACAGAATCACACATACAGAGTACAGAATCACACACAGGGTACAGAATCTCACACAGAGTACAGAATCACACACAGAGTACAGAATCACACACAAGCATACAGAATCACACACACAGAGTACAGAATCACACAGAGTACAGAATCACACACAGAGTAAAGAATCACACAAAGAGTACAGAATCACACACACAGAGTGCAGAATCACACATACAGAGTGCAGAATCACACACACAGTGTACAGAATCACACGCATAGTACAGAATCACACACTGAATACAGAATCACACAGAGTACAGAATCACACGCATAGTACAGAATCACACGCATAGTACAGAATCACACACGCAGAGTACAGAATCACACACAGAGTACAGAATCACACACACAGAGTACAGAATCACACGCAGAGTGCAAAATCACACACAGAGTGCAGAATCACACACAGAGTACAGAATCACACGCATAGTACAGAATCACACACACAGAGTACAGAATCACACACACAGAGTGCAGAATCACACACAGAGTACAGAATCACACGCATAGTACAGAATCACACACACAGAGTACAGAATCACACACAGAGGACAGAATCACACACAGAGTACAGAATCACACACAGAGTGCAGAATCACACACAGTACAGAATCACATACACAGAGTACAGAATCACACAAAGGGTACAGAATCACACACCGAGTACAGAATCACACACACAGTACAGAATCACACACCCAGAGTACAGAATCACACAGAGTACAGAATCACACATACAGAGTACAGAATCACACACAGGGTACAGAATCTCACACAGAGTACAGAGTCACACACAGAGTACAGAATCACACACAAGCATACAGAATCACACACACAGAGTGCAGAATCACACACAGAGTACAGAATCACACACAAGAGTACAGAATCACACACAAGAGTACAGAATCACACACAGAGAGTACAGAATCAAACACAGAGTACAGAATCAGACACAGAGTACAGAATCACACAAAGAGTACAGAATCACACACACAGAGTGCAGAATCACACATCCAGAGTGCAGAATCACACACACAGAGTACAGAATCACACGCATAGTACAGAATCACACACTGAATACAGAATCACACAGAGTACAGAATCACACGCATAGTACAGAATCACACGCATAGTACAGAATCACACACGCAGAGTACAGAATCACACACAGAGTACAGAATCACACACACAGAGTACAGAATCACACGCAGAGTGCACAATCACACAC
The DNA here is from genome assembly GCF_047496885.1 of Scyliorhinus torazame. Lineage (NCBI taxonomy): Eukaryota > Metazoa > Chordata > Chondrichthyes > Carcharhiniformes > Scyliorhinidae > Scyliorhinus > Scyliorhinus torazame. The sequence continues at coordinate 81,179,886 of NC_092718.1, read as the reverse complement.
AGAGTGCAGAATCACACACAGAGTACAGAATCACACGCATAGTACAGAATCACACACACAGAGTACAGAATCACACACACAGAGCGCAGAATCACACACAGAGTACAGAATCACACGCATAGTACAGAATCACACACACAGAGTACAGAATCACACACAGAGTACAGAATCACACACAGAGTGCAGAATCACACACAGTACAGAATCACACACACAGAGTACAGAATCACACAGAGTACAGAATCACACATACAGAGTACAGAATCACAAACAGGGTACAGAATCACACACCGAGTACAGAATCACACACACAGTACAGAATCACACACACAGAGTACAGAATCACACAGAGTACAGAATCACACATACAGAGTACAGAATCACACACAGGGTACAGAATCTCACACAGAGTACAGAATCACACACACAGAGTGCAGAATCACACACAGAGTACAGAATCACACGCACAGTACAGAATCACACACACAGAGTACAGAATCACACACAGAGTACAGAATCACACACAGAGTACAGAATCACACACAGAGTGCAGAATCACACACAGTACAGAATCACACACGCAGAGTACAGAATCACACAAAGAGTACAGAATCACACACACAGAGTGCAGAATCACACATATAGAGTGCAGAATCACACACACAGAGTACAGAATCACACGCATAGTACAGAATCACACACTGAATACAGAATCACACAGAGTACAGAATCACACGCATAGTACAGAATCACACGCAGAGTACAGAATCACACACGCAGAGTACAGAATCACACACAGAGTACAGAATCACACACACAGAGTACAGAATCACACGCAGAGTGCACAATCACACACAGAGTGCAGAATCACACACAGAGTACAGAATCACATGCATAGTACAGAATCACACACACAGAGTACAGAATCACACACACAGAGTGCAGAATCACACACAGAGTACAGAATCACACGCACAGTACAGAATCACACACACAGAGTACAGAATCACACACAGAGTACAGAATCACACACAGAGTACAGAATCACACACAGAGTGCAGAATCACACACAGTACAGAATCACACACGCAGAGTACAGAATCACACAGAGTACAGAATCACACATACAGAGTACAGAATCACACACAGGGTACAGGATCACACACCGAGTACAGAATCACACACACAGTACAGAATCACACACACAGAGTACAGAATCACACAGAGTACAGAATCACACATACAGAGTACAGAATCACACACAGGGTACAGAATCTCACACAGAGTACAGAATCACACACAGAGTACAGAATCACACACAAGCATACAGAATCACACACACAGAGTACAGAATCACACAGAGTACAGAATCACACACAGAGTAAAGAATCACACAAAGAGTACAGAATCACACACACAGAGTGCAGAATCACACATACAGAGTGCAGAATCACACACACAGAGTACAGAATCACACGCATAGTACAGAATCACACACTGAATACAGAATCACACAGAGTACAGAATCACACGCATAGTACAGAATCACACGCATAGTACAGAATCACACACGCAGAGTACAGAATCACACACAGAGTATAGAATCACACACACAGAGTACAGAATCACACGCAGAGTGCAAAATCACACACAGAGTGCAGAATCACACACAGAGTACAGAATCACACGCATAGTACAGAATCACACACACAGAGTGCAGAATCACACACAGAGTACAGAATCACACGCATAGTACAGAATCACACACACAGAGTACAGAATCACACACAGAGGACAGAATCACACACAGAGTACAGAATCACACACAGAGTGCAGAATCACACACAGTACAGAATCACATACACAGAGTACAGAATCACACAAAGGGTACAGAATCACACACCGAGTACAGAATCACACACACAGTACAGAATCACACACCCAGAGTACAGAATCACACAGAGTACAGAATCACACATACAGAGTACAGAATCACACACAGGGTACAGAATCTCACACAGAGTACAGAGTCACACACAGAGTACAGAATCACACACAAGCATACAGAATCACACACACAGAGTACAGAATCACACACAGAGTACAGAATCACACACAAGAGTACAGAATCACACACAAGAGTACAGAATCACACACACAGAGTACAGAATCAAACACTGAGTACAGAATCAGACACAGAGTACAGAATCACACAAAGAGTACAGAATCACACACACAGAGTGCAGAATCACACATACAGAGTGCAGAATCACACACACAGAGTACAGAATCACACGCATAGTACAGAATCACACACTGAATACAGAATCACACAGAGTACAGAATCACACGCATAGTACAGAATCACACGCATAGTACAGAATCACACACGCAGAGTACAGAATCACACACAGAGTACAGAATCACACACACAGAGTACAGAATCACACGCAGAGTGCACAATCACACACAGAGTGCAGAATCACACACAGAGTACAGAATCACACGCATAGTACAGAATCACACACACAGAGTAGAGAATCACACACACAGAGCGCAGAATCACACACAGAGTACAAAATCACACGCATAGTACAGAATCACACACACAGAGTACAGAATCACACACAGAGTACAGAATCACACACAGAGTGCAGAATCACACACAGTACAGAATCACACACACAGAGTCCAGAATCACACAGAGTACAGAATCACACATACAGAGTACAGAATCACAAACAGGGTACAGAATCACACACCGAGTACAGAATCACACACACAGTACAGAATCACACACACAGAGTACAGAATCACACAGAGTACAGAATCACACATACAGAGTACAGAATCACACACAGGGTACAGAATCTCACACAGAGTACAGAATCACACACACAGAGTGCAGAATCACACACAGAGTACAGAATCACACGCACAGTACAGAATCACACACACAGAGTACAGAATCACACACAGAGTACAGAATCACACACAGAGTACAGAATCACACACAGAGTGCAGAATCACACACAGTACAGAATCACACACGCAGAGTACAGAATCACACAAAGAGTACAGAATCACACACACAGAGTGCAGAATCACACATATAGAGTGCAGAATCACACACACAGAGTACAGAATCACACGCATAGTACAGAATCACACACTGAAAACAGAATCACACAGAGTACAGAATCACACGCATAGTACAGAATCACACGCAGAGTACAGAATCACACACGCAGAGTACAGAATCACACACAGAGTACAGAATCACACACACAGAGTACAGAATCACACACAGAGTGCAGAATCACACACAGTACAGAATCACACACGCAGAGTACAGAATCACACAAAGAGTACAGAATCACACACACAGAGTGCAGAATCACACATACAGAGTGCAGAATCACACACACAGAGTACAGAATCACACACAGAGTACAGAATCACACGCAGAGTGCACAATCACACACAGAGTGCAGAATCACACACAGAGTACAGAATCACACGCATAGTAAAGAATCACACACACAGAGTACAGAATCACACACACAGAGTGCAGAATCACACACAGAGTACAGAATCACACACAGAGTGCAGAATCACACACAGTACAGAATCACACACACAGAGTCCAGAATCACACAGAGTACAGAATCACACATACAGAGTACAGAATCACAAACAGGGTACAGAATCACACACCGAGTACAGAATCACACACACAGTACAGAATCACACACACAGAGTACAGAATCACACAGAGTACAGAATCACACATACAGAGTACAGAATCACACACAGAGTACAGAATCACACGCATAGTACAGAATCACACACACAGAGTAGAGAATCACACACACAGAGCGCAGAATCACACACAGAGTACAAAATCACACGCATAGTACAGAATCACACACACAGAGTACAGAATCACACACAGAGTACAGAATCACACACAGAGTGCAGAATCACACACAGTACAGAATCACACACACAGAGTCCAGAATCACACAGAGTACAGAATCACACATACAGAGTACAGAATCACAAACAGGGTACAGAATCACACACCGAGTACAGAATCACACACACAGTACAGAATCACACACACAGAGTACAGAATCACACAGAGTACAGAATCACACATACAGAGTACAGAATCACACACAGGGTACAGAATCTCACACAGAGTACAGAATCACACACACAGAGTGCAGAATCACACACAGAGTACAGAATCACACGCACAGTACAGAATCACACACACAGAGTACAGAATCACACACAGAGTACAGAATCACACACAGAGTACAGAATCACACACAGAGTGCAGAATCACACACAGTACAGAATCACACACGCAGAGTACAGAATCACACAAAGAGTACAGAATCACACACACAGAGTGCAGAATCACACATATAGAGTGCAGAATCACACACACAGAGTACAGAATCACACGCATAGTACAGAATCACACACTGAAAACAGAATCACACAGAGTACAGAATCACACGCATAGTACAGAATCACACGCAGAGTACAGAATCACACACGCAGAGTACAGAATCACACACAGAGTACAGAATCACACACACAGAGTACAGAATCACACACAGAGTGCAGAATCACACACAGTACAGAATCACACACGCAGAGTACAGAATCACACAAAGAGTACAGAATCACACACACAGAGTGCAGAATCACACATACAGAGTGCAGAATCACACACACAGAGTACAGAATCACACACAGAGTACAGAATCACACGCAGAGTGCACAATCACACACAGAGTGCAGAATCACACACAGAGTACAGAATCACACGCATAGTAAAGAATCACACACACAGAGTACAGAATCACACACACAGAGTGCAGAATCACACACAGAGTACAGAATCACACGCACAGTACAGAATCACACACACAGAGTACAGAATCACACACAGAGTACAGAATCACACACAGAGTACAGAATCACACACAGAGTGCAGAATCACACACAGTACAGAATCACACACGCAGAGTACAGAATCACACAGAGTACAGAATCACACATACAGAGTACAGAATCACACACAGGGTACAGGATCACACACCGAGTACAGACTCACACACACAGTACAGAATCACACACACAGAGTACAGAATCACACAGAGTACAGAATCACACATACAGAGTACAGAATCACACACAGGGTACAGAATCTCACACAGAGTACAGAATCACACACAGAGTACAGAATCACACACAAGCATACAGAATCACACACACAGAGTACAGAATCACACAGAGTACAGAATCACACACAGAGTAAAGAATCACACAAAGAGTACAGAATCACACACACAGAGTGCAGAATCACACATACAGAGTGCAGAATCACACACACAGTGTACAGAATCACACGCATAGTACAGAATCACACACTGAATACAGAATCACACAGAGTACAGAATCACACGCATAGTACAGAATCACACGCATAGTACAGAATCACACACGCAGAGTACAGAATCACACACAGAGTACAGAATCACACACACAGAGTACAGAATCACACGCAGAGTGCAAAATCACACACAGAGTGCAGAATCACACACAGAGTACAGAATCACACGCATAGTACAGAATCACACACACAGAGTACAGAATCACACACACAGAGTGCAGAATCACACACAGAGTACAGAATCACACGCATAGTACAGAATCACACACACAGAGTACAGAATCACACACAGAGGACAGAATCACACACAGAGTACAGAATCACACACAGAGTGCAGAATCACACACAGTACAGAATCACATACACAGAGTACAGAATCACACAAAGGGTACAGAATCACACACCGAGTACAGAATCACACACACAGTACAGAATCACACACCCAGAGTACAGAATCACACAGAGTACAGAATCACACATACAGAGTACAGAATCACACACAGGGTACAGAATCTCACACAGAGTACAGAGTCACACACAGAGTACAGAATCACACACAAGCATACAGAATCACACACACAGAGTGCAGAATCACACACAGAGTACAGAATCACACACAAGAGTACAGAATCACACACAAGAGTACAGAATCACACACAGAGAGTACAGAATCAAACACAGAGTACAGAATCAGACACAGAGTACAGAATCACACAAAGAGTACAGAATCACACACACAGAGTGCAGAATCACACATACAGAGTGCAGAATCACACACACAGAGTACAGAATCACACGCATAGTACAGAATCACACACTGAATACAGAATCACACAGAGTACAGAATCACACGCATAGTACAGAATCACACGCATAGTACAGAATCACACACGCAGAGTACAGAATCACACACAGAGTACAGAATCACACACACAGAGTACAGAATCACACGCAGAGTGCACAATCACACACAGAGTGCAGAATCACACACAGAGTACAGAATCACACGCATAGTACAGAATCACACACACAGAGTACAGAATCACACACACAGAGCGCAGAATCACACACAGAGTACAGAATCACACGCATAGTACAGAATCACACACACAGAGTACAGAATCACACACAGAGTACAGAATCACACACAGAGTGCAGAATCACACACAGTACAGAATCACACACACAGAGTACAGAATCACACAGAGTACAGAATCACACATACAGAGTACAGAATCACAAACAGGGTACAGAATCACACACCGAGTACAGAATCACACACACAGTACAGAATCACACACACAGAGTACAGAATCACACAGAGTACAGAATCACACATACAGAGTACAGAATCACACACAGGGTACAGAATCTCACACAGAGTACAGAATCACACACACAGAGTGCAGAATCACACACAGAGTACAGAATCACACGCACAGTACAGAATCACACACACAGAGTACAGAATCACACACAGAGTACAGAATCACACACAGAGTACAGAATCACACACAGAGTGCAGAATCACACACAGTACAGAATCACACACGCAGAGTACAGAATCACACAAAGAGTACAGAATCACACACACAGAGTGCAGAATCACACATATAGAGTGCAGAATCACACACACAGAGTACAGAATCACACGCATAGTACAGAATCACACACTGAATACAGAATCACACAGAGTACAGAATCACACGCATAGTACAGAATCACACGCAGAGTACAGAATCACACACGCAGAGTACAGAATCACACACAGAGTACAGAATCACACACACAGAGTACAGAATCACACGCAGAGTGCACAATCACACACAGAGTGCAGAATCACACACAGAGTACAGAATCACATGCATAGTACAGAATCACACACACAGAGTACAGAATCACACACACAGAGTGCAGAATCACACACAGAGTACAGAATCACACGCACAGTACAGAATCACACACACAGAGTACAGAATCACACACAGAGTACAGAATCACACACAGAGTACAGAATCACACACAGAGTGCAGAATCACACACAGTACAGAATCACACACGCAGAGTACAGAATCACACAGAGTACAGAATCACACATACAGAGTACAGAATCACACACAGGGTACAGGATCACACACCGAGTACAGAATCACACACACAGTACAGAATCACACACACAGAGTACAGAATCACACAGAGTACAGAATCACACATACAGAGTACAGAATCACACACAGGGTACAGAATCTCACACAGAGTACAGAATCACACACAGAGTACAGAATCACACACAAGCATACAGAATCACACACACAAAGTACAGAATCACACAGAGTACAGAATCACACACAGAGTAAAGAATCACACAAAGAGTACAGAATCACACACACAGAGTGCAGAATCACACATACAGAGTGCAGAATCACACACACAGAGTACAGAATCACACGCATAGTACAGAATCACACACTGAATACAGAATCACACAGAGTACAGAATCACACGCATAGTACAGAATCACACGCATAGTACAGAATCACACACGCAGAGTCCAGAATCACACACAGAGTACAGAATCACACACACAGAGTACAGAATCACACGCAGAGTGCAAAATCACACACAGAGTGCAGAATCACACACAGAGTACAGAATCACACGCATAGTACAGAATCACACACAGAGAGTACAGAATCACACACACAGAGTGCAGAATCACACACAGAGTACAGAATCACACGCATAGTACAGAATCACACACACAGAGTACAGAATCACACACAGAGGACAGAATCACACACAGAATACAGAATCACACACAGAGTGCAGAATCACACACAGTACAGAATCACATACACAGAGTACAGAATCACACAGAGTACGGAATCACACATACAGAGTACAGAATCACACAAAGGGTACAGAATCACACACCGAGTACAGAATCACACACACAGTACAGAATCACACACCCAGAGTACAGAATCACAAAGAGTACAGAATCACACATACAGAGTACAGAATCACACACAGGGTACAGAATCTCACACAGAGTACAGAGTCACACACAGAGTACAGAATCACACACAAGCATACAGAACCACACACACAGAGTGCAGAATCACACACAGAGTACAGAATCACACACAAGAGTACAGAATCACACACAAGAGTACAGAATCACACACACAGAGTACAGAATCAAACACAGAGTACAGAATCAGACACAGAGTACAGAATCACACAAAGAGTACAGAATCACACACACAGAGTGCAGAATCACACATACAGAGTGCAGAATCACACACACAGAGTACAGAATCACACGCATAGTACAGAATCACACACTGAATACAGAATCACACAGAGTACAGAATCACACGCATAGTACAGAATCACACGCATAGTACAGAATCACACACGCAGAGTACAGAATCACACACAGAGTACAGAATCACACACACAGAGTACAGAATCACGCGCAGAGTGCACAATCACACACAGAGTGCAGAATCACACACAGAGTACAGAATCACACGCATAGTACAGAATCACACACACAGAGTACAGAATCACACACACAGAGCGCAGAATCACACACAGAGTACAGAATCACACGCATAGTACAGAATCACACACACAGAGTACAGAATCACACACAGAGTACAGAATCACACACAGAGTGCAGAATCACACACAGTACAGAATCACACACACAGAGTACAGAATCACACAGAGTACAGAATCACACATACAGAGTACAGAATCACAAACAGGGTACAGAATCACACACCGAGTACAGAATCACACACACAGTACAGAATCACACACACAGAGTACAGAATCACACAGAGTACAGAATCACACATACAGAGTACAGAATCACACACAGGGTACAGAATCTCACACAGAGTACAGAATCACACACACAGAGTGCAGAATCACACACAGAGTACAGAATCACACGCACAGTACAGAATCACACACACAGAGTACAGAATCACACACAGAGTACAGAATCACACACAGAGTACAGAATCACACACAGAGTGCAGAATCACACACAGTACAGAATCACACACGCAGAGTACAGAATCACACAAAGAGTACAGAATCACACACACAGAGTGCAGAATCACACATACAGAGTGCAGAATCACACACACAGAGTACAGAATCACACGCATAGTACAGAATCACACACTGAATACAGAATCACACAGAGTACAGAATCACACGCATAGTACAGAATCACACGCAGAGTACAGAATCACACACGCAGAGTACAGAATCACACACAGAGTACAGAATCATACACACAGAGTACAGAATCACACGCAGAGTGCACAATCACACACAGAGTGCAGAATCACACACAGAGTACAGAATCACACGCATAGTACAGAATCACACACACAGAGTACAGAATCACACACACAGAGTGCAGAATCACACACAGAGTACAGAATCACACGCACAGTACAGAATCACACACACAGAGTACAGAATCACACACAGAGTACAGAATCACACACAGAGTACAGAATCACACACAGAGTGCAGAATCACACACAGTACAGAATCACACACGCAGAGTACAGAATCACACAGAGTACAGAATCACACATACAGAGTACAGAATCACACACAGGGTACAGGATCACACACCGAGTACAGAATCACACACACAGTACAGAATCACACACACAGAGTACAGAATCACACAGAGTACAGAATCACACATACAGAGTACAGAATCACACACAGGGTACAGAATCTCACACAGAGTACAGAATCACACACAGAGTACAGAATCACACACAAGCATACAGAATCACACACACAGAGTACAGAATCACACAGAGTACAGAATCACACACAGAGTAAAGAATCACACAAAGAGTACAGAATCACACACACAGAGTGCAGAATCACACATACAGAGTGCAGAATCACACACACAGAGTACAGAATCACACGCATAGTACAGAATCACACACTGAATACAGAATCAAACAGAGTACAGAATCACACGCATAGTACAGAATCACACGCATAGTACAGAATCACACACGCAGAGTACAGAATCACACACAGAGTACAGAATCACACACACAGAGTACAGAATCACACGCAGAGTGCAAAATCACACACAGAGTGCAGAATCACACACAGAGTACAGAATCACACGCATAGTACAGAATCACACACACAGAGTACAGAATCACACACACAGAGTGCAGAATCACACACAGAGTACAGAATCACACGCATAGTACAGAATCACACACACAGAGTACAGAATCACACACAGAGGACAGAATCACACACAGAATACAGAATCACACACAGAGTGCAGAATAACACACAGTACAGAATCACATACACAGAGTACAGAATCACACAGAGTACGGAATCACACATACAGAGTACAGAATCACACAAAGGGTACAGAATCACACACCGAGTACAGAATCACACACACAGTACAGAATCACACACCCAGAGTACAGAATCACACAGAGTACAGAATCACACATACAGAGTACAGAATCACACACAGGGTACAGAATCTCACACAGAGTACAGAGTCACACACAGAGTACAGAATCACACACAAGCATACAGAATCACACACACAGAGTGCAGAATCACACACAGAGTACAGAATCACACACAAGAGTACAGAATCACACACAAGAGTACAGAATCACACACACAGAGTACAGAATCAAACACAGAGTACAGAATCAGACACAGAGTACAGAATCACACAAAGAGTACAGAATCACACACACAGAGTGCAGAATCACACATACAGAGTGCAGAATCACACACACAGAGTACAGAATCACACGCATAGTACAGAATCACACACTGAATACAGAATCACACAGAGTACAGAATCACACGCATAGTACAGAATCACACGCATAGTACAGAATCACACACGCAGAGTACAGAATCACACACAGAGTACAGAATCACACACACAGAGTACAGAATCACACGCAGAGTGCACAATCACACACAGAGTGCAGAATCACACACAGAGTACAGAATCACACGCATAGTACAGAATCACACACACAGAGTACAGAATCACACACACAGAGTGCAGAATCACACACAGAGTACAGAATCACACGCATAGTACAGAATCACACACACAGAGTACAGAATCACACACAGAGTACAGAATCACACACAGAGTGCATAATCACACACAGTACAGAATCACACACACAGAGTACAGAATCACACAGAGTACAGAATCACACATACAGAGTACAGAATCACACACAGGGTACAGAATCACACACCGAGTACAGAATCACACACACAGTACAGAATCACACACACAGAGTACAGAATCACACAGAGTACAGAATCACACATACAGAGTACAGAATCACACACAGGGTACAGAATCTCACACAGAGTACAGAATCACACACACAGAGTGCAGAATCACACACAGAGTACAGAATCACACGCACAGTACAGAATCACACACACAGAGTACAGAATCACACACAGAGTACAGAATCACACACAGAGTACAGAATCACACACAGAGTGCAGAATCACACACAGTACAGAATCAAACACGCAGAGTACAGAATCACACAAAGAGTACAGAATCACACACACAGAGTGCAGAATCACACATACAGAGTGCAGAATCACACACACAGAGTACAGAATCACACGCATAGTACAGAATCACACACTGAATACAGAATTACACAGAGTACAGAATCACACGCATAGTACAGAATCACACGCAGAGTACAGAATCACACACGCAGCGTACAGAATCACACACAGAGTACAGAATCATACACACAGAGTACAGAATCACACGCAGAGTGCACAATCACACACAGAGTGCAGAATCACACACAGAGTACAGAATCACACGCATAGTACAGAATCACACACACAGAGTACAGAATCACACACACAGAGTGCAGAATCACACACAGAGTACAGAATCACACGCACAGTACAGAATCACACACACAGAGTACAGAATCACACACAGAGTACAGAATCACACACAGAGTACAGAATCACACACAGAGTGCAGAATCACACACAGTGCAGAATCACACACGCAGAGTACAGAATCACACAGAGTACAGAATCACACATACAGAGTACAGAATCACACACAGGGTACAGGATCACACACCGAGTACAGAATCACACACACAGTACAGAATCACACACACAGAGTACAGAATCACACAGAGTACAGAATCACACATACAGAGTACAGAATCACACACAGGGTACAGAATCTCACACAGAGTACAGAATCACACACAGAGTACAGAATCACACACAAGCATACAGAATCACACACACAGAGTACAGAATCACACAGAGTACAGAATCACACACAGAGTAAAGAATCACACAAAGAGTACAGAATCACACACACAGAGTGCAGAATCACACATACAGAGTGCAGAATCACACACACAGAGTACAGAATCACACGCATAGTACAGAATCACACACTGAATACAGAATCACACAGAGTACAGAATCACACGCATAGTACAGAATCACACGCATAGTACAGAATCACACACGCAGAGTACAGAATCACACACAGAGTACAGAATCACACACACAGAGTACAGAATCACACGCAGAGTGCAAAATCACACACAGAGTGCAGAATCACACACAGAGTACAGAATCACACGCATAGTACAGAATCTCACACACAGAGTACAGAATCACACACACAGAGAGCAGAATCACACACAGAGTACAGAATCACACGCATAGTACAGAATCACACACACAGAGTACAGAATCACACACAGAGGACAGAATCACACACAGAGTACAGAATCACACACAGAGTGCAGAATCACACACAGTACAGAATCACATACACAGAGTACAGAATCACACAGAGTACAGAATCACACATACAGAGTACAGAATCACACAAAGGGTACAGAATCACACACCGAGTACAGAATCACACACACAGTACAGAATCACACACCCAGAGTACAGAATCACACAGAGTACAGAATCACACATACAGAGTACAGAATCACACACAGGGTACAGAATCTCACACAGAGTACAGAGTCACACACAGAGTACAGACTCACACACAAGCATACAGAATCACACACACAGAGTGCAGAATCACACACAGAGTACAGAATCACACACAAGAGTACAGAATCACACAAAAGAGTACAGAATCACACACACAGAGTACAGAATCAAACACAGAGTACAGAATCAGACACAGAGTACAGAATCACACAAAGAGTACAGAATCACACACACAGAGTGCAGAATCACACATACAGAGTGCAGAATCACACACACAGAGTACAGAATCACACGCATAGTACAGAATCACACACTGAATACAGAATCACACAGAGTACAGAATCACACGCATAGTACAGAATCACACGTATAGTACAGAATCACACACGCAGAGTACAGAATCACACACAGAGTACAGAATCACACACACAGAGTACAGAATCACACGCAGAGTGCACAATCACACACAGAGTGCAGAATCACACACAGAGTACAGAATCACACGCATAGTACAGAATCACACACACAGAGTACAGAATCACACACACAGAGTGCAGAATCACACACAGAGTACAGAATCACACGCATAGTACAGAATCACACACACAGAGTACAGAATCACACACAGAGTGCAGAATCACACACAGTACAGAATCACACACAAAGAGTACAGAATCACACAAAGAGTACAGAATCACACACACAGAGTGCAGAATCACACATACAGAGTGCAGAATCACACACACAGAGTACAGAATCACACGCATAGTACAGAATCACACACTGAATACAGAATCACACAGAGTACAGAATCACACGCATAGTACAGAATCACACGCAGAGTACAGAATCACACACGCAGCGTACAGAATCACACACAGAGTACAGAATCACACACACAGAGTACAGAATCACACGCAGAGTGCACAATCACACACAGAGTGCAGAATCACACACAGAGTACAGAATCACACGCATAGTACAGAATCACACACACAGAGTACAGAATCACACACACAGAGTGCAGAATCACACACAGAGTACAGAATCACACGCACAGTACAGAATCACACACACAGAGTACAGAATCACACACAGAGTACAGAATCACACACAGAGTACAGAATCACACACAGAGTGCAGAATCACACACAGTGCAGAATCACACACGCAGAGTACAGAATCACACAGAGTACAGAATCACACATACAGAGTACAGAATCACACACAGGGTACAGGATCACACACCGAGTACAGAATCACACACACAGTACAGAATCACACACACAGAGTACAGAATCACACAGAGTACAGAATCACACATACAGAGTACAGAATCACACACAGGGTACAGAATCTCACACAGAGTACAGAATCACACACAGAGTACAGAATCACACACAAGCATACAGAATCACACACACAGAGTACAGAATCACACAGAGTACAGAATCACACACAGAGTAAAGAATCACACAAAGAGTACAGAATCACACACACAGAGTGCAGAATCACACATACAGAGTGCAGAATCACACACACAGAGTACAGAATCACACGCATAGTACAGAATCACACACTGAATACAGAATCACACAGAGTACAGAATCACACGCATAGTACAGAATCACACGCATAGTACAGAATCACACACGCAGAGTACAGAATCACACACAGAGTACAGAATCACACACACAGAGTACAGAATCACACGCAGAGTGCAAAATCACACACAGAGTGCAGAATCACACACAGAGTACAGAATCACACGCATAGTACAGAATCTCACACACAGAGTACAGAATCACACACACAGAGTGCAGAATCACACACAGAGTACAGAATCACACGCATAGTACAGAATCACACACACAGAGTACAGAATCACACACAGAGGACAGAATCACACACAGAGTACAGAATCACACACAGAGTGCAGAATCACACACAGTACAGAATCACATACACAGAGTACAGAATCACACAGAGTACAGAATCACACATACAGAGTACAGAATCACACAAAGGGTACAGAATCACACACCGAGTACAGAATCACACACACAGTACAGAATCACACACCCAGAGTACAGAATCACACAGAGTACAGAATCACACATACAGAGTACAGAATCACACACAGGGTACAGAATCTCACACAGAGTACAGAGTCACACACAGAGTACAGACTCACACACAAGCATACAGAATCACACACACAGAGTGCAGAATCACACACAGAGTACAGAATCACACACAAGAGTACAGAATCACACACAAGAGTACAGAATCACACACACAGAGTACAGAATCAAACACAGAGTACAGAATCAGACACAGAGTACAGAATCACACAAAGAGTACAGAATCACACACACAGAGTGCAGAATCACACATACAGAGTGCAGAATCACACACACAGAGTACAGAATCACATGCATAGTACAGAATCACACACAGAGTACAGAATCACACAGAGTACAGAATCACACGCATAGTACAGAATCACACGTATAGTACAGAATCACACACGCAGAGTACAGAATCACACACAGAGTACAGAATCACACACACAGAGTACAGAATCACACGCAGAGTGCACAATCACACACAGAGTGCAGAATCACACACAGAGTACAGAATCACACGCATAGTACAGAATCACACACACAGAGTACAGAATCACACACACAGAGTGCAGAATCACACACAGAGTACAGAATCACACGCATAGTACAGAATCACACACACAGAGTACAGAATCACACACAGAGTACAGAATCACACACAGAGTGCAGAATCACACACAGTACAGAATCACACACACAGAGTACAGAATCACACAGAGTACAGAATCACACATACAGAGTACAGAATCACACACAGGGTACAGAATCACACACCGAGTACAGAATCACACACACAGTACAGAATCACACACACAGAGTACAGAATAACACAGAGTACAGAATCACACATACAGAGTACAGAATCACACACAGGGTACAGAATCTCACACAGAGTACAGAATCACACACAGAGTACAGAATCACACACAAGCATACAGAATCACACACACAGAGTACAGAATCACACAGAGTACAGAATCACACACAGAGTACAGAATCTCATACAGCGTATAGAATCACACACAGAGTACAGAATCACACACACAGAGTGCAGAATCACACATACAGAGTACAGAATCACACACACAGTGCAGAATCACACACACAGAATACAGAATCACACAGAGTACAGAATCACACATACAGAGTACAGAATCACACACAGAGTACAGAATCACACACAGTGTACAGAATCACACACAGAGTACAGAATCACACACAGAGTACAGAATCACACACAGAGTACAGAATCACACAAAGAGTACAGAATCACAGACACAGAGTGCAGAATCACACATACAGAGTGCAGAATCACACACACAGACTACAGAATCACACGCATAGTACAGAATCACACACTGAATACAGAATCACACAGAGTACAGAATCACACGCATAGTACAGAATCACACGCATAGTACAGAATCACACACGCAGAGTACAGAATCACACACAGAGTACAGAATCACACACACAGAGTACAGAATCACACGCAGAGTGCAAAATCACACACAGAGTGCAGTATCACACACAGAGTACAGAATAACACGCATAGTACAGAATCACACACACAGAGTACAGAATCACACACACAGAGTGCAGAATCACACACAGAGTACAGAATCACACGCATAGTACAGAATCACACACACAGAGTACAGAATCACACACAGAGTACAGAATCACACACAGAGTACAGAATCACACACAGAGTGCAGAATCACACACACAGAGTACAGAATCACACAGAGTGCAGAATCACACACAGAGTACAGAATCACACGCATAGTACAGAATCACACACACAGAGTACAGAATCACACACACAGAGTGCAGAATCACACACAGAGTACAGAATCACACGCATAGTACAGAATCACACACACAGAGTACAGAATCACACACAGAGTACAGAATCACACACAGAGTGCAGAATCACACACAGTACAGAATCACACACAAAGAGTACAGAATCACACAAAGAGTACAGAATCACACACACAGAGTGCAGAATCACACATACAGAGTGCAGAATCACACACACAGAGTACAGAATCACACGCATAGTACAGAATCACACACTGAATACAGAATCACACAGAGTACAGAATCACACGCATAGTACAGAATCACACGCAGAGTACAGAATCACACACGCAGCGTACAGAATCACACACAGAGTACAGAATCACACACACAGAGTACAGAATCACACGCAGAGTGCACAATCACACACAGAGTGCAGAATCACACACAGAGTACAGAATCACACGCATAGTACAGAATCACACACACAGAGTACAGAATCACACATACAGAGTACAGAATCACACACAGGGTACAGAATCTCACACAGAGTACAGAGTCACACACAGAGTACAGACTCACACACAAGCATACAGAATCACACACACAGAGTGCAGAATCACACACAGAGTACAGAATCACACACAAGAGTACAGAATCACACACAAGAGTACAGAATCACACACACAGAGTACAGAATCAAACACAGAGTACAGAATCAGACACAGAGTACAGAATCACACAAAGAGTACAGAATCACACACACAGAGTGCAGAATCACACATACAGAGTGCAGAATCACACACACAGAGTACAGAATCACACGCATAGTACAGAATCACACACTGAATACAGAATCACACAGAGTACAGAATCACACGCATAGTACAGAATCACACGTATAGTACAGAATCACACACGCAGAGTACAGAATCACACACAGAGTACAGAATCACACACACAGAGTACAGAATCACACGCAGAGTGCACAATCACACACAGAGTGCAGAATCACACACAGAGTACAGAATCACACGCATAGTACAGAATCACACACACAGAGTACAGAATCACACACACAGAGTGCAGAATCACACACAGAGTACAGAATCACACGCATAGTACAGAATCACACACACAGAGTACAGAATCACACACAGAGTACAGAATCACACACAGAGTGCAGAATCACACACAGTACAGAATCACACACACAGAGTACAGAATCACACAGAGTACAGAATCACACATACAGAGTACAGAATCACACACAGGGTACAGAATCACACACCGAGTACAGAATCACACACACAGTACAGAATCACACACACAGAGTACAGAATAACACAGAGTACAGAATCACACATACAGAGTACAGAATCACACACAGGGTACAGAATCTCACACAGAGTACAGAATCACACACAGAGTACAGAATCACACACAAGCATACAGAATCACACACACAGAGTACAGAATCACACAGAGTACAGAATCACACACAGAGTACAGAATCTCACACAGCGTATAGAATCACACACAGAGTACAGAATCACACACACAGAGTGCAGAATCACACATACAGAGTACAGAATCACACACACAGTGCAGAATCACACACACAGAATACAGAATCACACAGAGTACAGAATCACACATACAGAGTACAGAATCACACACAGAGTACAGAATCACACACAGTGTACAGAATCACACACAGAGTACAGAATCACACACAGAGTACAGAATCACACACAGAGTACAGAATCACACAAAGAGTACAGAATCACAGACACAGAGTGCAGAATCACACATACAGAGTGCAGAATCACACACACAGACTACAGAATCACACGCATAGTACAGAATCACACACTGAATACAGAATCACACAGAGTACAGAATCACACGCATAGTACAGAATCACACGCATAGTACAGAATCACACACGCAGAGTACAGAATCACACACAGAGTACAGAATCACACACACAGAGTACAGAATCACACGCAGAGTGCAAAATCACACACAGAGTGCAGTATCACACACAGAGTACAGAATAACACGCATAGTAGAGAATCACACACACAGAGTACAGAATCACACACACAGAGTGCAGAATCACACACAGAGTACAGAATCACACGCATAGTACAGAATCACACACACAAAGTACAGAATCACACACAGAGTACAGAATCACACACAGAGTACAGAATCACACACAGAGTGCAGAATCACACACACAGAGTACAGAATCACACAGAGTGCAGAATCACACACAAAGTACAGAATCACACGCATAGTACAGAATCACACACACAGAGTACAGAATCACACACACAGAGTGCAGAATCACACACAGAGTACAGAATCACACGCATAGTACAGAATCACACACACAGAGTACAGAATCACACACAGAGTACAGAATCACACACAGAGTGCAGAATCACACACAGTACAGAATCACACACAAAGAGTACAGAATCACACAAAGAGTACAGAATCACACACACAGAGTGCAGAATCACACATACAGAGTGCAGAATCACACACACAGAGTACAGAATCACACGCATAGTACAGAATCACACACTGAATACAGAATCACACAGAGTACAGAATCACACGCATAGTACAGAATCACACGCAGAGTACAGAATCACACACGCAGCGTACAGAATCACACACAGAGTACAGAATCACACACACAGAGTACAGAATCACACGCAGAGTGCACAATCACACACAGAGTGCAGAATCACACACAGAGTACAGAATCACACGCATAGTACAGAATCACACACACAGAGTACAGAATCACACACACAGAGTGCAGAATCACACACAGAGTACAGAATCACACGCACAGTACAGAATCACACACACAGAGTACAGAATCACACACAGAGTACAGAATCACACACAGAGTACAGAATCACACACAGAGTGCAGAATCACACACAGTGCAGAATCACACACGCAGAGTACAGAATAACACAGAGTACAGAATCACACATACAGAGTACAGAATCACACACAGGGTACAGGATCACACACCGAGTACAGAATCACACACACAGTACAGAATCACACACACAGAGTACAGAATCACACAGAGTACAGAATCACACATACAGAGTACAGAATCACACACAGGGTACAGAATCTCACACAGAGTACAGAATCACACACAGAGTACAGAATCACACACAAGCATACAGAATCACACACACAGAGTACAGAATCACAGAGAGTACAGAATCACACACAGAGTAAAGAATCACACAAAGAGTACAGAATCACACACACAGAGTGCAGAATCACACATACAGAGTGCAGAATCACACACACAGAGTACAGAATCACACGCATAGTACAGAATCACACACTGAATACAGAATCACACAGAGTACAGAATCACACGCAGAGTACAGAATCACACGCATAGTACAGAATCACACACGCAGAGTACAGAATCACACACAGAGTACAGAATCACACACACAGAGTACAGAATCACACGCAGAGTGCAAAATCACACACAGAGTGCAGAATCACACACAGAGTACAGAATCACACGCATAGTACAGAATCTCACACACAGAGTACAGAATCACACACACAGAGTGCAGAATCACACACAGAGTACAGAATCACACGCATAGTACAGAATCACACACACAGAGTACAGAATCACACACAGAGGACAGAATCACACACAGAGTACAGAATCACACACAGAGTGCAGAATCACACACAGTACAGAATCACATACACAGAGTACAGAATCACACAGAGTACAGAATCACACATACAGAGTACAGAATCACACAAAGGGTACAGAATCACACACCGAGTACAGAATCACACACACAGTACAGAATCACACACCCAGAGTACAGAATCACACAGAGTACAGAATCACACATACAGAGTACAGAATCACACACAGGGTACAGAATCTCACACAGAGTACAGAGTCACACACAGAGTACAGACTCACACACAAGCATACAGAATCACACACACAGAGTGCAGAATCACACACAGAGTACAGAATCACACACAAGAGTACAGAATCACACACAAGAGTACAGAATCACACACACAGAGTACAGAATCAAACACAGAGTACAGAATCAGACACAGAGTACAGAATCACACAAAGAGTACAGAATCACACACACAGAGTGCAGAATCACACATACAGAGTGCAGAATCACACACACAGAGTACAGCATCACACGCATAGTACAGAATCACACACTGAATACAGAATCACACAGAGTACAGAATCACACGCATAGTACAGAATCACACGTATAGTACAGAATCACACACGCAGAGTACAGAATCACACACAGAGTACAGAATCACACACACAGAGTACAGAATCACACGCAGAGTGCACAATCACACACAGAGTGCAGAATCACACACAGAGTACAGAATCACACGCATAGTACAGAATCACACACACAGAGTACAGAATCACACACGCAGAGTGCAGAATCACACACAGAGTACAGAATCACACGCATAGTACAGAATCACACACACAGAGTACAGAATCACACACAGAGTACAGAATCACACACAGAGTGCAGAATCACACACAGTACAGAATCACACACACAGAGTACAGAATCACACAGAGTACAGAATCACACATACAGAGTACAGAATCACACACAGGGTACAGAATCACACACCGAGTACAGAATCACACACACAGTACAGAATCACACACACAGAGTACAGAATAACACAGAGTACAGAATCACACATACAGAGTACAGAATCACACACAGGGTACAGAATCTCACACAGAGTACAGAATCACACACAGAGTACAGAATCACACACAAGCATACAGAATCACACACACAGAGTACAGAATCACACAGAGTACAGAATCACACACAGAGTACAGAATCTCACACAGCGTATAGAATCACACACAGAGTACAGAATCACACACACAGAGTGCAGAATCACACATACAGAGTACAGAATCACACACACAGTGCAGAATCACACACACAGAATACAGAATCACACAGAGTACAGAATCACACATACAGAGTACAGAATCACACACAGAGTACAGAATCACACACCGTGTACAGAATCACACACAGAGTACAGAATCACACACAGAGTACAGAATCACACACAGAGTACAGAATCACACAAAGAGTACAGAATCACAGACACAGAGTGCAGAATCACACATACAGAGTGCAGAATCACACACACAGACTACAGAATCACACGCATAGTACAGAATCACACACTGAATACAGAATCACACAGAGTACAGAATCACACGCATAGTACAGAATCACACGCATAGTACAGAATCACAAACGCAGAGTACAGAATCACACACAGAGTACAGAATCACACACACAGAGTACAGAATCACACGCAGAGTGCAAAATCACACACAGAGTGCAGTATCACACACAGAGTACAGAATAACACGCATAGTACAGAATCACACACACAGAGTACAGAATCACACACACAGAGTGCAGAATCACACACAGAGTACAGAATCACACGCATAGTACAGAATCACACACACAGAGTACAGAATCACACACAGAGTACAGAATCACACACAGAGTACAGAATCACACACAGAGTGCAGAATCACACACACAGAGTACAGAATCACACAGAGTACAGAATCACACATACAGAGTACAGAATCACACACAGGGTACAGAATCACACACCGAGTACAGAATCACACACACAGTACAGAATCACACACACAGAGTACAGAATCACACAGAGTACAGAATCACACATACAGAGTACAGAATCACACACAGGGTACAGAATCTCACACAGAGGACAGAATCACACACAGAGTACAGAATCACACACAGAGTGCAGAATCACACACAGTACAGAATCACATACACAGAGTACAGAATCACACAGAGTACAGAATCACACATACAGAGTACAGAATCACACACAGGGTACAGAATCTCACACAGAGTACAGAGTCACACACAGAGTACAGACTCACACACAAGCATACAGAATCACACACACAGAGTGCAGAATCACACACAGAGTACAGAATCACACACAAGAGTACAGAATCACACACAAGAGTACAGAATCACACACACAGAGTACAGAATCAAACACAGAGTACAGAATCAGACACAGAGTACAGAATCACACAAAGAGTACAGAATCACACACACAGAGTGCAGAATTACACATACAGAGTGCAGAATCACACACACAGAGTACAGAATCACACGCATAGTACAGAATCACACACTGAATACAGAATCACACAGAGTACAGAATCACACGCATAGTACAGAATCACACGTATAGTACAGAATCACACACGCAGAGTACAGAATCACACACAGAGTACAGAATCACACACACAGAGTACAGAATCACACGCAGAGTGCACAATCACACACAGAGTGCAGAATCACACACAGAGTACAGAATCACACGCATAGTACAGAATCACACACACAGAGTACAGAATCACACACACAGAGTGCAGAATCACACACAGAGTACAGAATCACACGCATAGTACAGAATCACACACACAGAGTACAGAATCACACACAGAGTACAGAATCACACACAGAGTGCAGAATCACACACAGTACAGAATCACACACACAGAGTACAGAATCACACAGAGTACAGAATCACACATACAGAGTACAGAATCACACACAGGGTACAGAATCACACACCGAGTACAGAATCACACACACAGTACAGAATCACACACACAGAGTACAGAATAACACAGAGTACAGAATCACACATACAGAGTACAGAATCACACACAGGGTACAGAATCTCACACAGAGTACAGAATCACACACAGAGTACAGAATCACACACAAGCATACAGAATCACACACACAGAGTACAGAATCACACAGAGTACAGAATCACACACAGAGTACAGAATCTCACACAGCGTATAGAATCACACACAGAGTACAGAATCACACACACAGAGTGCAGAATCACACATACAGAGTACAGAATCACACACACAGTGCAGAATCACACACACAGAATACAGAATCACACAGAGTACAGAATCACACATACAGAGTACAGAATCACACACAGAGTACAGAATCACACACAGTGTACAGAATCACACACAGAGTACAGAATCACACACAGAGTACAGAATCACACACAGAGTACAGAATCACACAAAGAGTACAGAATCACAGACACAGAGTGCAGAATCACACATACAGAGTGCAGAATCACACACACAGACTACAGAATCACACGCATAGTACAGAATCACACACTGAATACAGAATCACACAGAGTACAGAATCACACGCATAGTACAGAATCACACGCATAGTACAGAATCACACACGCAGAGTACAGAATCACACACAGAGTACAGAATCACACACACAGAGTACAGAATCACACGCAGAGTGCAAAATCACACACAGAGTGCAGTATCACACACAGAGTACAGAATAACACGCATAGTACAGAATCACACACACAGAGTACAGAATCACACACACAGAGTGCAGAATCACACACAGAGTACAGAATCACACGCATAGTACAGAATCACACACACAGAGTACAGAATCACACACAGAGTACAGAATCACACACAGAGTACAGAATCACACACAGAGTGCAGAATCACACACACAGAGTACAGAATCACACAGAGTACAGAATCACACATACAGAGTACAGAATCACACACAGGGTACAGAATCTCACACAGAGTACAGAATCACACACAGAGTACAGAATCACACACAAGCATACAGAATCACACACACAGAGTGCAGAATCACACACAGAGTACAGAATCACACACAAGAGTACAGAATCACACACACAGAGTACAGAATCAAACACAGAGTATAGAATCACACACAGAGTACAGAATCACACACACAGAGTGCAGAATCACACATAAAGAGTACCGAATCACACACCCAGAGTACAGAATCACACGCATAGTACAGAATCACACACACAGAGTACAGAATCCCATACATAGTACAGAATCACACACACAGTACAGAATCACACATAGAGTACAGAATCATCACAGAGTACAGAATCACACACAGAGTACAGAATCACATACAGTGTACAGAATCACACACAGAGTACAGAATCACACGTATAGTAAAGAATCACACGCATAGTACAGAATCACACACAGAGTACAGAATCACACAAAGAGTACAGAAACACACAAAGAGTACAGAATCACACACACAGAGTGCGGAATCACACATAAAGAGTGCAGAATCACACACACAGAGTACAGAATCACACGCATAGTATTGAATCACACACAGAGTACAGAATCACACACAGAGTGCAGAATCACACACAGTACAGAATCACACACGCAGAGTACAGAATCACACAGAGTACAGAATCACACAAACAGAGTACAGAATCACACACAGGGTACAGAATCACACACCGAGTACAGAATCACACACACAGTACAGAATCACACACACAGAGTACAGAATCACACAGAGTACAGAATCACACATACAGAGTACAGAATCACACACAGGGTACAGAATCTCACACAGAGTACAGAATCACACACAGAGTACAGAATCACACACAAGCATACAGAATCACACACACAGAGTGCAGAATCACACACAGAGTACAGAATCACACACAAGAGTACAGAATCACACACAAGAGTACAGAATCACACACACAGAGTACAGAATCAAACACAGAGTACAGAATCAGACACAGAGTACAGCATCACACAAAGAGTACAGAATCACACACACAGAGTGCAGAATCACACATACAGAGTGCAGAATCACACACACAGAGTACAGAATCACACGCATAGTACAGAATCACACACTGAATACAGAATCACACAGAGTACAGAATCACACGCATAGTACAGAATCACACACGCAGAGTACAGAATCACACACAGAGTACAGAATCACACACACAGAGTACAGAATCACACGCAGAGTGCACAATCACACACAGAGTGCAGAATCACACACAGAGTACAGAATCACACGCATAGTACAGAATCACACACACAGAGTACAGTATCACACACACAGAGTGCAGAATCACACACAGAGTACAGAATCACACACACAGAGTACATATTCACACACACAGAGTACAGAATCACACACAGAGTACAGAATCACACACAGAGTACAGAATCACACACAGAGTGCAGAATCACACACAGAGTACAGAATCACACAGAGTACAGTATCACACTGAGTACAGAATCACACATACAGAGTACAGAATCACACACAGGGTACAGAATCACACACCGAGTACAGAATCACACACACAGTACAGAATCACACACACAGAGTACAGAATCACACAGAGTACAGAATTACACATACAGAGTACAGAATCACACACAGGGTACAGAATCTCACACAGAGTACAGAATCACACACAGGGTACAGAATCTCACACAGAGTACAGAATCACACACAGAGTACAGAATCACACACAAGCATACAGAATCACACACACAGAGTGCAGAATCACACACAGAGTACAGAATCACACACAAGAGTACAGAATCACACACTGAATACAGAATCACACAGAGTACAGAATCACACGCATAGTACAGAATCACACGTATAGTACAGAATCACACACGCAGAGTACAGAATCACACACAGAGTACAGAATCACACACACAGAGTACAGAATCACACGCAGAGTGCACAATCACACACAGAGTGCAGAATCACACACAGAGTACAGAATCACACGCATAGTACAGAATCACACACACAGAGTACAGAATCACACACACAGAGTGCAGAATCACACACAGAGTACAGAATCACACGCATAGTACAGAATCACACACACAGAGTACAGAATCACACACAGAGTACAGAATCACACACAGAGTGCAGAATCACACACAGTACAGAATCACACACACAGAGTACAGAATCACACAGAGTACAGAATCACACATACAGAGTACAGAATCACACACAGGGTACAGAATCACACACCGAGTACAGAATCACACACACAGTACAGAATCACACACACAGAGTACAGAATAACACAGAGTACAGAATCACACATACAGAGTACAGAATCACACACAGGGTACAGAATCTCACACAGAGTACAGAATCACACACAGAGTACAGAATCACACACAAGCATACAGAATCACACACACAGAGTACAGAATCACACAGAGTACAGAATCACACACAGAGTACAGAATCTCACACAGCGTATAGAATCACACACAGAGTACAGAATCACACACACAGAGTGCAGAATCACACATACAGAGTACAGAATCACACACACAGTGCAGAATCACACACACAGAATACAGAATCACACAGAGTACAGAATCACACATACAGAGTACAGAATCACACACAGAGTACAGAATCACACACAGTGTACAGAATCACACACAGAGTACAGAATCACACACAGAGTACAGAATCACACACAGAGTACAGAATCACACAAAGAGTACAGAATCACAGACACAGAGTGCAGAATCACACATACAGAGTGCAGAATCACACACACAGACTACAGAATCACACGCATAGTACAGAATCACACACTGAATACAGAATCACACAGAGTACAGAATCACACGCATAGTACAGAATCACACGCATAGTACAGAATCACACACGCAGAGTACAGAATCACACACAGAGTACAGAATCACACACACAGAGTACAGAATCACACGCAGAGTGCAAAATCACACACAGAGTGCAGTATCACACACAGAGTACAGAATAACACGCATAGTACAGAATCACACA
Source organism: Scyliorhinus torazame (assembly GCF_047496885.1). Classification (NCBI taxonomy): domain Eukaryota; kingdom Metazoa; phylum Chordata; class Chondrichthyes; order Carcharhiniformes; family Scyliorhinidae; genus Scyliorhinus; species Scyliorhinus torazame. The sequence continues at coordinate 81,151,498 of NC_092718.1, read as the reverse complement.
CACAGAGTACAGAATCACACACACAGAGTGCAGAATCACACACAGAGTACAGAATCACACGCATAGTACAGAATCACACACACAGAGTACAGAATCACACACAGAGTACAGAATCACACACAGAGTACAGAATCACACACAGAGTGCAGAATCACACACACAGAGTACAGAATCACACAGAGTACAGAATCACACATACAGAGTACAGAATCACACACAGGGTACAGAATCTCACACAGAGTACAGAATCACACACAGAGTACAGAATCACACACAAGCATACAGAATCACACACACAGAGTGCAGAATCACACACAGAGTACAGAATCACACACAAGAGTACAGAATCACACACACAGAGTACAGAATCAAACACAGAGTACAGAATCACACACAGAGTACAGAATCACACACACAGAGTGCAGAATCACACATAAAGAGTACCGAATCACACACCCAGAGTACAGAATCACACGCATAGTACAGAATCACACACACAGAGTACAGAATCCCATACATAGTACAGAATCACACACACAGTACAGAATCACACATAGAGTACAGAATCATCACAGAGTACAGAATCACACACAGAGTACAGAATCACATACAGTGTACAGAATCACACACAGAGTACAGAATCACACGTATAGTAAAGAATCACACGCATAGTACAGAATCACACACAGAGTACAGAATCACACAAAGAGTACAGAAACACACAAAGAGTACAGAATCACACACACAGAGTGCGGAATCACACATAAAGAGTGCAGAATCACACACACAGAGTACAGAATCACACGCATAGTATTGAATCACACACAGAGTACAGAATCACACACAGAGTGCAGAATCACACACAGTACAGAATCACACACGCAGAGTACAGAATCACACAGAGTACAGAATCACACAAACAGAGTACAGAATCACACACAGGGTACAGAATCACACACCGAGTACAGAATCACACACACAGTACAGAATCACACACACAGAGTACAGAATCACACAGAGTACAGAATCACACATACAGAGTACAGAATCACACACAGGGTACAGAATCTCACACAGAGTACAGAATCACACACAGAGTACAGAATCACACACAAGCATACAGAATCACACACACAGAGTGCAGAATCACACACAGAGTACAGAATCACACACAAGAGTACAGAATCACACACAAGAGTACAGAATCACACACACAGAGTACAGAATCAAACACAGAGTACAGAATCAGACACAGAGTACAGCATCACACAAAGAGTACAGAATCACACACACAGAGTGCAGAATCACACATACAGAGTGCAGAATCACACACACAGAGTACAGAATCACACGCATAGTACAGAATCACACACTGAATACAGAATCACACAGAGTACAGAATCACACGCATAGTACAGAATCACACACGCAGAGTACAGAATCACACACAGAGTACAGAATCACACACACAGAGTACAGAATCACACGCAGAGTGCACAATCACACACAGAGTGCAGAATCACACACAGAGTACAGAATCACACGCATAGTACAGAATCACACACACAGAGTACAGTATCACACACACAGAGTGCAGAATCACACACAGAGTACAGAATCACACACACAGAGTACATATTCACACACACAGAGTACAGAATCACACACAGAGTACAGAATCACACACAGAGTACAGAATCACACACAGAGTGCAGAATCACACACAGAGTACAGAATCACACAGAGTACAGAATCACACTGAGTACAGAATCACACATACAGAGTACAGAATCACACACAGGGTACAGAATCACACACCGAGTACAGAATCACACACACAGTACAGAATCACACACACAGAGTACAGAATCACACAGAGTACAGAATTACACATACAGAGTACAGAATCACACACAGGGTACAGAATCTCACACAGAGTACAGAATCACACACAGGGTACAGAATCTCACACAGAGTACAGAATCACACACAGAGTACAGAATCACACACAAGCATACAGAATCACACACACAGAGTGCAGAATCACACACAGAGTACAGAATCACACACAAGAGTACAGAATCACACACAAGAGTACAGAATCACACACACAGAGTACAGAATCAAACACAGAGTACAGAATCACACACAGAGTACAGAATCACACACACAGAGTGCAGAATCACACATAAAGAGTACAGAATCACACACCCAGAGTACAGAATCACATGCATAGTACAGAATCACACACACAGAGTACAGAATCCCATACATAGTACAGAATCACACACACAGTACAGAATCACACATAGAGTACAGAATCATCACAGAGTACAGAATCACACACAGAGTACAGAATCACATACAGTGTACAGAATCACACACAGAGTACAGAATCACACGTATAGTAAAGAATCGCACGCATAGTACAGAATCACACACAGAGTACAGAATCACACAAAGAGTACAGAAACACACAAAGAGTACAGAATCACACACACAGAGTGCGGAATCACACACAGAGTACAGAATCACACACAAGCATACAGAATCACACACACAGAGTACAGAATCACACGCATAGTACAGAATCACACACTGAATACAGAATCACACAGAGTACAGAATCACACGCATAGTACAGAATCACATACAGAGTACAGAATCACACACAGAGTACAGAATCACACACAGAGTACAGAATCACACAAAGAGTACAGAATCACAGACACAGAGTGCAGAATCACACATACAGAGTGCAGAATCACACACACAGACTACAGAATCACACGCATAGTACAGAATCACACACTGAATACAGAATCACACAGAGTACAGAATCACACGCATAGTACAGAATCACACGCATCGTACAGAATCACACACGCAGAGTACAGAATCACACACAGAGTACAGAATCACACACACAGAGTACAGAATCACACGCAGAGTGCAAAATCACACACAGAGTGCAGAATCACACACAGAGTACAGAATCACACACAGGGTACAGAATCTCACACAGAGTACAGAATCACACACAGGGTACAGAATCTCACACAGAGTACAGAATCACACACAGAGTACAGAATCACACACAAGCATACAGAATCACACACACAGAGTGCAGAATCACACACAGAGTACAGAATCACACACAAGAGTACAGAATCACACACACAGAGTACAGAATCAAACACAGAGTACAGAATCACACACAGAGTACAGAATCACACACACAGAGTGCAGAATCACACATAAAGAGTACCGAATCACACACCCAGAGTACAGAATCACACGCATAGTACAGAATCACACACACAGAGTACAGAATCCCATACATAGTACAGAATCACACACACAGTACAGAATCACACATAGAGTACAGAATCATCACAGAGTACAGAATCACACACAGAGTACAGAATCACATACAGTGTACAGAATCACACACAGAGTACAGAATCACACGTATAGTAAAGAATCACACGCATAGTACAGAATCACACACAGAGTACAGAATCACACAAAGAGTACAGAAACACACAAAGAGTACAGAATCACACACACAGAGTGCGGAATCACACATAAAGAGTGCAGAATCACACACACAGAGTACAGAATCACACGCATAGTATTGAATCACACACAGAGTACAGAATCACACACAGAGTGCAGAATCACACACAGTACAGAATCACACACGCAGAGTACAGAATCACACAGAGTACAGAATCACACAAACAGAGTACAGAATCACACACAGGGTACAGAATCACACACCGAGTACAGAATCACACACACAGTACAGAATCACACACACAGAGTACAGAATCACACAGAGTACAGAATCACACATACAGAGTACAGAATCACACACAGGGTACAGAATCTCACACAGAGTACAGAATCACACACAGAGTACAGAATCACACACAAGCATACAGAATCACACACACAGAGTGCAGAATCACACACAGAGTACAGAATCACACACAAGAGTACAGAATCACACACAAGAGTACAGAATCACACACACAGAGTACAGAATCAAACACAGAGTACAGAATCAGACACAGAGTACAGCATCACACAAAGAGTACAGAATCACACACACAGAGTGCAGAATCACACATACAGAGTGCAGAATCACACACACAGAGTACAGAATCACACGCATAGTACAGAATCACACACTGAATACAGAATCACACAGAGTACAGAATCACACGCATAGTACAGAATCACACACGCAGAGTACAGAATCACACACAGAGTACAGAATCACACACACAGAGTACAGAATCACACGCAGAGTGCACAATCACACACAGAGTGCAGAATCACACACAGAGTACAGAATCACACGCATAGTACAGAATCACACACACAGAGTACAGTATCACACACACAGAGTGCAGAATCACACACAGAGTACAGAATCACACACACAGAGTACATATTCACACACACAGAGTACAGAATCACACACAGAGTACAGAATCACACACAGAGTACAGAATCACACACAGAGTGCAGAATCACACACAGAGTACAGAATCACACAGAGTACAGAATCACACTGAGTACAGAATCACACATACAGAGTACAGAATCACACACAGGGTACAGAATCACACACCGAGTACAGAATCACACACACAGTACAGAATCACACACACAGAGTACAGAATCACACAGAGTACAGAATTACACATACAGAGTACAGAATCACACACAGGGTACAGAATCTCACACAGAGTACAGAATCACACACAGGGTACAGAATCTCACACAGAGTACAGAATCACACACAGAGTACAGAATCACACACAAGCATACAGAATCACACACACAGAGTGCAGAATCACACACAGAGTACAGAATCACACACAAGAGTACAGAATCACACACAAGAGTACAGAATCACACACACAGAGTACAGAATCAAACACAGAGTACAGAATCACACACAGAGTACAGAATCACACACACAGAGTGCAGAATCACACATAAAGAGTACAGAATCACACACCCAGAGTACAGAATCACATGCATAGTACAGAATCACACACACAGAGTACAGAATCCCATACATAGTACAGAATCACACACACAGTACAGAATCACACATAGAGTACAGAATCATCACAGAGTACAGAATCACACACAGAGTACAGAATCACATACAGTGTACAGAATCACACACAGAGTACAGAATCACACGTATAGTAAAGAATCGCACGCATAGTACAGAATCACACACAGAGTACAGAATCACACAAAGAGTACAGAAACACACAAAGAGTACAGAATCACACACACAGAGTGCGGAATCACACACAGAGTACAGAATCACACACAAGCATACAGAATCACACACACAGAGTACAGAATCACACGCATAGTACAGAATCACACACTGAATACAGAATCACACAGAGTACAGAATCACACGCATAGTACAGAATCACATACAGAGTACAGAATCACACACAGAGTACAGAATCACACACAGAGTACAGAATCACACAAAGAGTACAGAATCACAGACACAGAGTGCAGAATCACACATACAGAGTGCAGAATCACACACACAGACTACAGAATCACACGCATAGTACAGAATCACACACTGAATACAGAATCACACAGAGTACAGAATCACACGCATAGTACAGAATCACACGCATCGTACAGAATCACACACGCAGAGTACAGAATCACACACAGAGTACAGAATCACACACACAGAGTACAGAATCACACGCAGAGTGCAAAATCACACACAGAGTGCAGTATCACACACAGAGTACAGAATCACACGCATAGTACAGAATCACACACACAGAGTACAGAATCACACACACAGAGTGCAGAATCACACACAGAGTACAGAATCACACGCATAGTACAGAATCACAGACACAGAGTGCAGAATCACACATACAGAGTGCAGAATCACACACACAGACTACAGAATCACACGCATAGTACAGAATCACACACTGAATACAGAATCACACAGAGTACAGAATCACACGCATAGTACAGAATCACACGCATAGTACAGAATCACACACGCAGAGTACAGAATCACACACAGAGTACAGAATCACACACACAGAGTACAGAATCACACGCAGAGTGCAAAATCACACACAGAGTGCAGTATCACACACAGAGTACAGAATAACACGCATAGTACAGAATCACACACACAGAGTACAGAATCACACACACAGAGTGCAGAATCACACACAGAGTACAGAATCACACGCATAGTACAGAATCACACACACAGAGTACAGAATCACACACAGAGTACAGAATCACACACAGAGTACAGAATCACACACAGAGTGCAGAATCACACACACAGAGTACAGAATCACACAGAGTACAGAATCACACATACAGAGTACAGAATCACACACAGGGTACAGAATCTCACACAGAGTACAGAATCACACACAGAGTACAGAATCACACACAAGCATACAGAATCACACACACAGAGTGCAGAATCACACACAGAGTACAGAATCACACACAAGAGTACAGAATCACACACACAGAGTACAGAATCAAACACAGAGTACAGAATCACACACAGAGTACAGAATCACACACACAGAGTGCAGAATCACACATAAAGAGTACCGAATCACACACCCAGAGTACAGAATCACACGCATAGTACAGAATCACACACACAGAGTACAGAATCCCATACATAGTACAGAATCACACACACAGTACAGAATCACACATAGAGTACAGAATCATCACAGAGTACAGAATCACACACAGAGTACAGAATCACATACAGTGTACAGAATCACACACAGAGTACAGAATCACACGTATAGTAAAGAATCACACGCATAGTACAGAATCACACACAGAGTACAGAATCACACAAAGAGTACAGAAACACACAAAGAGTACAGAATCACACACACAGAGTGCGGAATCACACATAAAGAGTGCAGAATCACACACACAGAGTACAGAATCACACGCATAGTATTGAATCACACACAGAGTACAGAATCACACACAGAGTGCAGAATCACACACAGTACAGAATCACACACGCAGAGTACAGAATCACACAGAGTACAGAATCACACAAACAGAGTACAGAATCACACACAGGGTACAGAATCACACACCGAGTACAGAATCACACACACAGTACAGAATCACACACACAGAGTACAGAATCACACAGAGTACAGAATCACACATACAGAGTACAGAATCACACACAGGGTACAGAATCTCACACAGAGTACAGAATCACACACAGAGTACAGAATCACACACAAGCATACAGAATCACACACACAGAGTGCAGAATCACACACAGAGTACAGAATCACACACAAGAGTACAGAATCACACACAAGAGTACAGAATCACACACACAGAGTACAGAATCAAACACAGAGTACAGAATCAGACACAGAGTACAGCATCACACAAAGAGTACAGAATCACACACACAGAGTGCAGAATCACACATACAGAGTGCAGAATCACACACACAGAGTACAGAATCACACGCATAGTACAGAATCACACACTGAATACAGAATCACACAGAGTACAGAATCACACGCATAGTACAGAATCACACACGCAGAGTACAGAATCACACACAGAGTACAGAATCACACACACAGAGTACAGAATCACACGCAGAGTGCACAATCACACACAGAGTGCAGAATCACACACAGAGTACAGAATCACACGCATAGTACAGAATCACACACACAGAGTACAGTATCACACACACAGAGTGCAGAATCACACACAGAGTACAGAATCACACACACAGAGTACATATTCACACACACAGAGTACAGAATCACACACAGAGTACAGAATCACACACAGAGTACAGAATCACACACAGAGTGCAGAATCACACACAGAGTACAGAATCACACAGAGTACAGAATCACACTGAGTACAGAATCACACATACAGAGTACAGAATCACACACAGGGTACAGAATCACACACCGAGTACAGAATCACACACACAGTACAGAATCACACACACTGAGTACAGAATCACACAGAGTACAGAATTACACATACAGAGTACAGAATCACACACAGGGTACAGAATCTCACACAGAGTACAGAATCACACACAGGGTACAGAATCTCACACAGAGTACAGAATCACACACAGAGTACAGAATCACACACAAGCATACAGAATCACACACACAGAGTGCAGAATCACACACAGAGTACAGAATCACACACAAGAGTACAGAATCACACACAAGAGTACAGAATCACACACACAGAGTACAGAATCAAACACAGAGTACAGAATCACACACAGAGTACAGAATCACACACACAGAGTGCAGAATCACACATAAAGAGTACAGAATCACACACCCAGAGTACAGAATCACATGCATAGTACAGAATCACACACACAGAGTACAGAATCCCATACATAGTACAGAATCACACACACAGTACAGAATCACACATAGAGTACAGAATCATCACAGAGTACAGAATCACACACAGAGTACAGAATCACATACAGTGTACAGAATCACACACAGAGTACAGAATCACACGTATAGTAAAGAATCGCACGCATAGTACAGAATCACACACAGAGTACAGAATCACACAAAGAGTACAGAAACACACAAAGAGTACAGAATCACACACACAGAGTGCGGAATCACACACAGAGTACAGAATCACACACAAGCATACAGAATCACACACACAGAGTACAGAATCACACGCATAGTACAGAATCACACACTGAATACAGAATCACACAGAGTACAGAATCACACGCATAGTACAGAATCACATACAGAGTACAGAATCACACACAGAGTACAGAATCACACACAGAGTACAGAATCACACAAAGAGTACAGAATCACAGACACAGAGTGCAGAATCACACATACAGAGTGCAGAATCACACACACAGACTACAGAATCACACGCATAGTACAGAATCACACACTGAATACAGAATCACACAGAGTACAGAATCACACGCATAGTACAGAATCACACGCATAGTACAGAATCACACACGCAGAGTACAGAATCACACACAGAGTACAGAATCACACACACAGAGTACAGAATCACACGCAGAGTGCAAAATCACACACAGAGTGCAGTATCACACACAGAGTACAGAATCACACGCATAGTACAGAATCACACACACAGAGTACAGAATCACACACACAGAGTGCAGAATCACACACAGAGTACAGAATCACACGCATAGTACAGAATCACACACACAGAGTACAGAATCACACACAGAGTACAGAATCACACACAGAGTACAGAATCACACACAGAGTGCAGAATCACACACACAGAGTACAGAATCACACAGAGTACAGAATCACACATACAGAGTACAGAATCACACACAGGGTACAGAATCACACACCGAGTACAGAATCACACACACAGTACAGAATCACACACACAGAGTACAGAATCACACAGAGTACAGAATCACACATACAGAGTACAGAATCACACACAGGGTACAGAATCTCACACAGAGTACAGAATCACACACAGAGTACAGAATCACACACAAGCATACAGAATCACACACACAGAGTGCAGAATCACACACAGAGTACAGAATCACACACAAGAGTACAGAATCACACACACAGAGTACAGAATCAAACACAGAGTACAGAATCACACACAGAGTACAGAATCACACACACAGAGTGCAGAATCACACATAAAGAGTACAGAATCACACACCCAGAGTACAGAATCACACGCATAGTACAGAATCACACACACAGAGTACAGAATCCCATACATAGTACAGAATCACACACACAGTACAGAATCACACATAGAGTACAGAATCATCACAGAGTACAGAATCACACACAGAGTACAGAATCACATACAGTGTACAGAATCACACACAGAGTACAGAATCACACGTATAGTAAAGAATAACACGCATAGTACAGAATCACACACAGAGTACAGAATCACACAAAGAGTACAGAAACACACAAAGAGTACAGAATCACACACACAGAGTGCGGAATCACACATAAAGAGTGCAGAATCACACACACAGAGTACAGAATCACACGCATAGTACAGAATCACACAGAGAGTACAGAATCACACACAGAGTGCAGAATCACACACAGTACAGAATCACACACGCAGAGTACAGAATCACACAGAGTACAGAATCACACAAACAGAGTACAGAATCACACACAGGGTACAGAATCACACACCGAGTACAGAATCACACACACAGTACAGAATCACACACACAGAGTACAGAATCACACAGAGTACAGAATCACACATACAGAGTACAGAATCACACACAGGGTACAGAATCTCACACAGAGTACAGAATCACACACAGAGTACAGAATCACACACAAGCATACAGAATCACACACACAGAGTGCAGAATCACACACAGAGTACAGAATCACACACAAGAGTACAGAATCACACACAAGAGTACAGAATCACACACACAGAGTACAGAATCAAACACAGAGTACAGAATCCGACACAGAGTACAGCATCACACAAAGAGTACAGAATCACACACACAGAGTGCAGAATCACACATACAGAGTGCAGAATCACACACACAGAGTACAGAATCACACGCATAGTACAGAATCACACACTGAATACAGAATCACACAGAGTACAGAATCACACGCATAGTACAGAATCACACACGCAGAGTACAGAATCACACACAGAGTACAGAATCACACACACAGAGTACAGAATCACACGCAGAGTGCACAATCACACACAGAGTGCAGAATCACACACGGAGTACAGAATCACACGCATAGCACAGAATCACACACACAGAGTACAGTATCACACACACAGAGTGCAGAATCACACACAGAGTACAGAATCACACACACAGAGTACATATTCACACACACAGAGTACAGAATCACACACAGAGTACAGAATCACACACAGAGTACAGAATCACACACAGAGTGCAGAATCACACACAGAGTACAGAATCACACAGAGTACAGAATCACACTGAGTACAGAATCACACATACAGAGTACAGAATCACACACAGGGTACAGAATCACACACCGAGTACAGAATCACACACACAGTACAGAATCACACACACAGAGTACAGAATCACACAGAGTACAGAATTACACATACAGAGTACAGAATCACACACAGGGTACAGAATCTCACACAGAGTACAGAATCACGCACAGGGTACAGAATCTCACACAGAGTACAGAATCACACACAGAGTACAGAATCACACACAAGCATACAGAATCACACACACAGAGTGCAGAATCACACACAGAGTACAGAATCACACACAAGAGTACAGAATCACACACAAGAGTACAGAATCACACACACAGAGTACAGAATCAAACACAGAGTACAGAATCACACACAGAGTACAGAATCACACACACAGAGTGCAGAATCACACATAAAGAGTACAGAATCACACACCCAGAGTACAGAATCACATACATAGTACAGAATCACACACACAGTACAGAATCACACATAGAGTACAGAATCATCACAGAGTACAGAATCACACACAGAGTACAGAATCACATACAGTGTACAGAATCACACACAGAGTACAGAATCACACGTATAGTAAAGAATCGCACGCATAGTACAGAAACACACACAGAGTACAGAATCACACAAAGAGTACAGAAACACACAAAGAGTACAGAATCACACACACAGAGTGCGGAATCACACACAGAGTACAGAATCACACACAAGCATACAGAATCACACACACAGAGTACAGAATCACACGCATAGTACAGAATCACACACTGAATACAGAATCACACAGAGTACAGAATCACACGCATAGTACAGAATCACATACAGAGTACAGAATCACAAACAGAGTACAGAATCACACACAGTGTACAGAATCACACACAGAGTACAGAATCACACACAGAGTACAGAATCACACACAGAGTACAGAATCACACAAAGAGTACAGAATCACACACACAGAGTGCAGAATCACACATACAGAGTGCAGAATCACACACACAGAGTACAGAATCACACGCACAGTACAGAATCACACACAGAGTACAGAATCACACACAGTACAGAATCACATACGCAGAGTACAGAATCACACAGAGTACAGAATCACACATACAGAGTACAGAATCACACACAGGGTACAGGATCACACACCGAGTACAGAATCACACACACAGTACAGAATCACACACACAGAGTACAGAATCACACAGAGTACAGAATCACACATACAGAGTACAGAATCACACACAGGGTACAGAATCTCACACAGAGTACAGAATCACACACAGAGTACAGAATCACACACAAGCATACAGAATCACACACACAGAGTACAGAATCACACAGAGTACAGAATCACACACAGAGTAAAGAATCACACGCATAGTACAGAATCACACACACAGAGTACAGAATCACACACAGAGTACAGAATCACACACAGAGTGCAGAATCACACACAGTACAGAATCACACACACAGAGTACAGAATCACACAGAGTACAGAATCACACATACAGAGTACAGAATCACACACAGGGTACAGAATCACACACCGAGTACAGAATCACACACACAGTACAGAATCACACACACAGAGTACAGAATCACACAGAGTACAGAATCACACATACAGAGTACAGAATCACACACAGGGTACAGAATCTCACACAGAGTACAGAATCACACACACAGAGTGCAGAATCACACACAGAGTACAGAATCACACGCACAGTACAGAATCAAACACACAGAGTACAGAATCACACACAGAGTACAGAATCACACACAGAGTGCAGAATCACACACAGTACAGAATCAAACACGCAGAGTACAGAATCACACAAAGAGTACAGAATCACACACACAGAGTGCAGAATCACACATACAGAGTGCAGAATCACACACACAGAGTACAGAATCACACGCATAGTACAGAATCACACACTGAATACAGAATCACACAGAGTACAGAATCACACGCATAGTACAGAATCACACGCAGAGTACAGAATCACACACGCAGAGTACAGAATCACACACAGAGTACAGAATCACACACACAGAGTACAGAATCACACGCAGAGTGCACAATCACACACAGAGTGCAGAATCACACACAGAGTACAGAATCACACGCATAGTACAGAATCACACACACAGAGTACAGAATCACACACACAGAGTGCAGAATCACACACAGAGTACAGAATCACACGCACAGTACAGAATCACACACACAGAGTACAGAATCACACACAGAGTACAGAATCACACACAGAGTACAGAATCACACACAGAGTGCAGAATCACACACAGTGCAGAATCACACACGCAGAGTACAGAATCACACAGAGTACAGAATCACACATACAGAGTACAGAATCACACACAGGGTACAGGATCACACACCGAGTACAGAATCACACACACAGTACAGAATCACACACACAGAGTACAGAATCACACAGAGTACAGAATCACACATACAGAGTACAGAATCACACACAGGGTACAGAATCTCACACAGAGTACAGAATCACACACAAGCATACAGAATCACACACACAGAGTACAGAATCACACAGAGTACAGAATCACACACAGAGTAAAGAATCACACAAAGAGTACAGAATCACACACACAGAGTGCAGAATCACACATACAGAGTGCAGAATCACACACACAGAGTACAGAATCACACGCATAGTACAGAATCACACACTGAATACAGAATCACACAGAGTACAGAATCACACGCATAGTACAGAATCACACGCATAGTACAGAATCACACACGCAGAGTACAGAATCACACACAGAGTACAGAATCACACACACAGAGTACAGAATCACACGCAGAGTGCAAAATCACACACAGAGTGCAGAATCACACACAGAGTACAGAATCACACGCATAGTACGGAATCACACACACAGAGTACAGAATCACACACACAGAGTGCAGAATCACACACAGAGTACAGAATCACACGCATAGTACAGAATCACACACACAGAGTACAGAATCACACACAGAGGACAGAATCACACACAGAGTACAGAATCACACACAGAGTGCAGAATCACACACAGTACAGAATCACATACACAGAGTACAGAATCACACAGAGTACAGAATCACACATACAGAGTACAGAATCACACAAAGGGTACAGAATCACACACCGAGTACAGAATCACACACACAGTACAGAATCACACACCCAGAGTACAGAATCACACAGAGTACAGAATCACACATACAGAGTACAGAATCACACACAGGGTACAGAATCTCACACAGAGTACAGAGTCACACACAGAGTACAGAATCACACACAAGCATACAGAATCACACACACAGAGTGCAGAATCACACACAGAGTACAGAATCACACACAAGAGTACAGAATCACACACAAGAGTACAGAATCACACACACAGAGTACAGAATCAAACACAGAGTACAGAATCAGACACAGAGTACAGAATCACACAAAGAGTACAGAATCACACACACAGAGTGCAGAATCACACATACAGAGTGCAGAATCACACACACAGAGTACAGAATCACACGCATAGTACAGAATCACACACTGAATACAGAATCACACAGAGTACAGAATCACACGCATAGTACAGAATCACACGTATAGTACAGAATCACACACGCAGAGTACAGAATCACACACTGAATACAGAATCACACAGAGTACAGAATCACACGCATAGTACAGAATCACACGTATAGTACAGAATCACACACGCAGAGTACAGAATCACACACAGAGTACAGAATCACACACACAGAGTACAGAATCACACGCAGAGTGCACAATCACACACAGAGTGCAGAATCACACACAGAGTACAGAATCACACACACAGTACAGAATCACACATAGAGTACAGAATCATCACAGAGTACAGAATCACACACAGAGTACAGAATCACATACAGTGTACAGAATCACACACAGAGTACAGAATCACACGTATAGTAAAGAATCGCACGCATAGTACAGAATCACACACAGAGTACAGAATCACACAAAGAGTACAGAAATACACAAAGAGTACAGAATCACACACACAGAGTGCGGAATCACACACAGAGTACAGAATCACACACAAGCATACAGAATCACACACATAGAGTACAGAATCACACGCATAGTACAGAATCACACACTGAATACAGAATCACACAGAGTACAGAATCACACGCATAGTACAGAATCACATACAGAGTACAGAATCACACACAGAGTACAGAATCACACACAGTGTACAGAATCACACACAGAGTACAGAATCACACACAGAGTACAGAATCACACACAGAGTACAGAATCACACAAAGAGTACAGAATCACACACACAGAGTGCAGAATCACACATACAGAGTGCAGAATCACACACACAGAGTACAGAATCACACGCACAGTACAGAATCACACACACAGAGTACAGAATCACACACAGAGTACAGAATCACACACAGAGTACAGAATCACACACAGAGTGCAGAATCACACACAGTACAGAATCACATACGCAGAGTACAGAATCACACAGAGTACAGAATCACACATACAGAGTACAGAATCACATACAGGGTACAGGATCACACTCCGAGTACAGAATCACACACACAGTACAGAATCACACACACAGAGTACAGAATCACACAGAGTACAGAATCACACATACAGAGTACAGAATCACACACAGGGTACAGAATCTCACACAGAGTACAGAATCACACACAGAGTACAGAATCACACACAAGCATACAGAATCACACACACAGAGTACAGAATCACACAGAGTACAGAATCACACACAGAGTAAAGAATCACACGCATAGTACAGAATCACACACACAGAGTACAGAATCACACACAGAGTACAGAATCACACACAGAGTGCAGAATCACACACAGTACAGAATCACACACACAGAGTACAGAATCACACAGAGTACAGAATCACACATACAGAGTACAGAATCACACACAGGGTACAGAATCACACACCGAGTACAGAATCACACACACAGTACAGAATCACACACACAGAGTACAGAATCACACAGAGTACAGAATCACACATACAGAGTACATAATCACACACAGGGTACAGAATCTCACACAGAGTACAGAATCACACACACAGAGTGCAGAATCACACACAGAGTACAGAATCACACGCACAGTACAGAATCACACACACAGAGTACAGAATCACACACAGAGTACAGAATCACACACAGAGTACAGAATCACACACAGAGTGCAGAATCACACACAGTACAGAATCAAACACGCAGAGTACAGAATCACACAAAGAGTACAGAATCACACACACAGAGTGCAGAATCACACATACAGAGTGCAGAATCACACACACAGAGTACAGAACCACACGCATAGTACAGAATCACACACTGAATACAGAATCACACAGAGTACAGAATCACACGCATAGTACAGAATCACACGCAGAGTACAGAATCACACACGCAGAGTACAGAATCACACACAGAGTACAGAATCACACACACAGAGTACAGAATCACACGCAGAGTGCACAATCACACACAGAGTGCAGAATCACACACAGAGTACAGAATCACACGCATAGTACAGAATCACACACACAGAGTACAGAATCACACACACAGAGTGCAGAATCACACACAGAGTACAGAATCACACGCACAGTACAGAATCACACACACAGAGTACAGAATCACACACAGAGTACAGAATCACACACAGAGTACAGAATCACACACAGAGTGCAGAATCACACACAGTGCAGAATCACACACGCAGAGTACAGAATCACACAGAGTACAGAATCACACATACAGAGTACAGAATCACACACAGGGTACAGGATCACACACCGAGTACAGAATCACACACACAGTACAGAATCACACACACAGAGTACAGAATCACACAGAGTACAGAATCACACATACAGAGTACAGAATCACACACAGGGTACAGAATCTCACACAGAGTACAGAATCACACACAGAGTACAGAATCACACACAAGCATACAGAATCACACACACAGAGTACAGAATCACACAGAGTACAGAATCACACACAGAGTAAAGAATCACACAAAGAGTACAGAATCACACACACAGAGTGCAGAATCACACATACAGAGTGCAGAATCACACACACAGAGTACAGAATCACACGCATAGTACAGAATCACACACTGAATACAGAATCACACAGAGTACAGAATCACACGCATAGTACAGAATCACACGCATAGTACAGAATCACACACGCAGAGTACAGAATCACACACAGAGTACAGAATCACACACACAGAGTACAGAATCACACGCAGAGTGCAAAATCACACACAGAGTGCAGAATCACACACAGAGTACAGAATCACACGCATAGTACAGAATCACACACACAGAGTACAGAATCACACACACAGAGTGCAGAATCACACACAGAGTACAGAATCACACGCATAGTACAGAATCACACACACAGAGTACAGAATCACACACAGAGGACAGAATCACACAGAGTACAGAATCACACACAGAGTGCAGAATCACACACAGTACAGAATCACATACACAGAGTACAGAATCACACAGAGTACAGAATCACACATACAGAGTACAGAATCACACAAAGGGTACAGAATCACACACCGAGTACAGAATCACACACACAGTACAGAATCACACACCCAGAGTACAGAATCACACAGAGTACAGAATCACACATACAGAGTACAGAATCACACACAGGGTACAGAATCTCACACAGAGTACAGAGTCACACACAGAGTACAGAATCACACACAAGCATACAGAATCACACACACAGAGTGCAGAATCACACACAGAGTACAGAATCACATACAAGAGTACAGAATCACACACACAGAGTGCAGAATCACACATACAGAGTGCAGAATCACACACACAGAGTACAGAATCACACGCATAGTACAGAATCACACACTGAATACAGAATCACACAGAGTACAGAATCACACGCATAGTACAGAATCACACGTATAGTACAGAATCACACACGCAGAGTACAGAATCACACACAGAGTACAGAATCACACACACAGAGTACAGAATCACACGCAGAGTGCACAATCACACACAGAGTGCAGAATCACACACAGAGTACAGAATCACACGCATAGTACAGAATCACACACACAGAGTACAGAATCACACACACAGAGTGCAGAATCACACACAGAGTACAGAATCACACGCATAGTACAGAATCACACACACAGAGTACAGAATCACACACAGAGTACAGAATCACACACAGAGTGCAGAATCACACACAGTACAGAATCACACACACAGAGTACAGAATCACACAGAGTACAGAATCACACATACAGAGTACAGAATCACACACAGGGTACAGAATCACACACCGAGTACAGAATCACACACACAGTACAGAATCACACACACAGAGTACAGAATCACACAGAGTACAGAATCACACATACAGAGTACAGAATCACACACAGGGTACAGAATCTCACACAGAGTACAGAATCACACACAGAGTACAGAATCACACGCAAGCATACAGAATCACACACACAGAGTACAGAATCACACAGAGTACAGAATCACACACAGAGTACAGAATCTCACACAGCGTATAGAATCACACACAGAGTACAGAATCACACACACAGAGTGCAGAATCACACATACAGAGTACAGAATCACACACACAGTGCAGAATCACACACACAGAGTACAGAATCACACAGAGTACAGAATCACACATACAGAGTACAGAATCACACACAGAGTACAGAATCACACACAGTGTACAGAATCACACACAGAGTACAGAATCACACACAGAGTACAGAATCACACACAGAGTACAGAATCACACAAAGAGTACAGAATCACAGACACAGAGTGCAGAATCACACATACAGAGTGCAGAATCACACACACAGACTACAGAATCACACGCATAGTACAGAATCACACACTGAATACAGAATCACACAGAGTACAGAATCACACGCATAGTACAGAATCACACGCATATTACAGAATCACACACGCAGAGTACAGAATCACACACAGAGTACAGAATCACACACACAGAGTACAGAATCACACGCAGAGTGCAAAATCACACACAGAGTGCAGTATCACACACAGAGTACAGAATCACACGCATAGTACAGAATCACACACACAGAGTACAGAATCACACACACAGAGTGCAGAATCACACACAGAGTACAGAATCACACGCATAGTACAGAATCACACACACAGAGTACAGAATCACACACAGAGTACAGAATCACACACAGAGTACAGAATCACACACAGAGTGCAGAATCACACACACAGAGTACAGAATCACACAGAGTACAGAATCACACATACAGAGTACAGAATCACACACAGGGTACAGAATCACACACCGAGTACAGAATCACACACACAGTACAGAATCACACACACAGAGTACAGAATCACACAGAGTACAGAATCACACATACAGAGTACAGAATCACACACAGGGTACAGAATCTCACACAGAGTACAGAATCACACACAGAGTACAGAATCACACACAAGCATACAGAATCACACACACAGAGTGCAGAATCACACACAGAGTACAGAATCACACACAAGAGTACAGAATCACACACACAGAGTACAGAATCAAACACAGAGTACAGAATCACACACAGAGTACAGAATCACACACACAGAGTGCAGAATCACACATAAAGAGTACAGAATCACACACCCAGAGTACAGAATCACACGCATAGTACAGAATCACACACACAGAGTACAGAATCCCATACATAGTACAGAATCACACACACAGTACAGAATCACACATAGAGTACAGAATCATCACAGAGTACAGAATCACACACAGAGTACAGAATCACATACAGTGTACAGAATCACACACAGAGTACAGAATCACACGTATAGTAAAGAATCACACGCATAGTACAGAATCACACACAGAGTACAGAATCACACAAAGAGTACAGAAACACACAAAGAGTACAGAATCACACACACAGAGTGCGGAATCACACATAAACAGTGCAGAATCACACACACAGAGTACAGAATCACACGCATAGTACAGAATCACACACAGAGTACAGAATCACACACAGAGTGCTGAATCACACACAGTACAGAATCACACACGCAGAGTACAGAATCACACAGAGTACAGAATCACACAAACAGAGTACAGAATCACACACAGGGTACAGAATCACACACCGAGTACAGAATCACACACACAGTACAGAATCACACACACAGAGTACAGAATCACACAGAGTACAGAATCACACATACAGAGTACAGAATCACACACAGGGTACAGAATCTCACACAGAGTACAGAATCACACACAGAGTACAGAATCACACACAAGCATACAGAATCACACACACAGAGTGCAGAATCACACACAGAGTACAGAATCACACACAAGAGTACAGAATCACACACAAGAGTACAGAATCACACACACAGAGTACAGAATCAAACACAGAGTACAGAATCAGACACAGAGTACAGCATCACACAAAGAGTACAGAATCACACACACAGAGTGCAGAATCACACATACAGAGTGCAGAATCACACACACAGAGTACAGAATCACACGCATAGTACAGAATCACACACTGAATACAGAATCACACAGAGTACAGAATCACACGCATAGTACAGAATCACACACGCAGAGTACAGAATCACACACAGAGTACAGAATCACACACACAGAGTACAGAATCACACGCAGAGTGCACAATCACACACAGAGTGCAGAATCACACACAGAGTACAGAATCACACGCATAGTACAGAATCACACACACAGAGTACAGAATCACACACACAGAGTGCAGAATCACACACAGAGTACAGAATCACACACACAGAGTACATATTCACACACACAGAGTACAGAATCACACACAGAGTACAGAATCACACACAGAGTACAGAATCACACACAGAGTGCAGAATCACACAAACAGAGTACAGAATCACACACAGGGTACAGAATCACACACCGAGTACAGAATCACACACACAGTACAGAATCACACACACAGAGTACAGAATCACACAGAGTACAGAATCACACACACAGAGTACAGAATCACACGCATAGTACAGAATCACACACTGAATACAGAATCACACAGAGTACAGAATCACACGCATAGTACAGAATCACATACAGAGTACAGAATCACACACAGAGTACAGAATCACACACAGTGTACAGAATCACACACAGAGTACAGAATCACACACAGAGTACAGAATCACACACCGAGTACAGAATCACACACACAGTACAGAATCTCACACAGAGTACAGAATCACACACAGAGTACAGAATCACACACAAGCGTACAGAATCACACACACAGAGTGCAGAATCACACACAGAGTACAGAATCACACACAAGAGTACAGAATCACACACAAGAGTACAGAATCACACACACAGAGTACAGAATCAAACACAGAGTACAGAATCAGACACAGAGTACAGCATCACACAAAGAGTACAGAATCACACACACAGAGTGCAGAATCACACATACAGAGTGCAGAATCACACACACAGAGTACAGAATCACACGCATAGTACAGAATCACACACTGAATACAGAATCACACAGAGTACAGAATCACACGCATAGTACAGAATCACACACGCAGAGTACAGAATCACACACAGAGTACAGAATCACACACACAGAGTACAGAATCACACGCAGAGTGCACAATCACACACAGAGTGCAGAATCACACACAGAGTACAGAATCACACGCATAGTACAGAATCACACACACAGAGTACAGAATCACACACACAGAGTGCAGAATCACACACAGAGTACAGAATCACACACACAGAGTACATATTCACACACACAGAGTACAGAATCACACACAGAGTACAGAATCACACACAGAGTACAGAATCACACACAGAGTGCAGAATCACACACAGAGTACAGAATCACACAGAGTACAGAATCACACTGAGTACAGAATCACACATACAGAGTACAGAATCACACACAGGGTACAGAATCACACACCGAGTACAGAATCACACACACAGTACAGAATCACACACACAGAGTACAGAATCACACAGAGTACAGAATTACACATACAGAGTACAGAATCACACACAGGGCACAGAATCTCACACAGAGTACAGAATCACACACAGGGTACAGAATCTCACACAGAGTACAGAATCACACACACAGAGTGCAGAATCACACATAAAGAGTACAGAATCACACACCCAGAGTACAGAATCACATGCATAGTACAGAATCACACACACAGAGTACAGAATCCCATACATAGTACAGAATCACACACACAGTACAGAATCACACATAGAGTACAGAATCATCACAGAGTACAGAATCACACACAGAGTACAGAATCACATACAGTGTACAGAATCACACACAGAGTACAGAATCACACGTATAGTAAAGAATCGCACGCATAGTACAGAATCACACACAGAGTACAGAATCACACAAAGAGTACAGAAACACACAAAGAGTACAGAATCACACACACAGAGTGCGGAATCACACACAGAGTACAGAATCACACACAAGCATACAGAATCACACACACAGAGTACAGAATCACACGCATAGTACAGAATCACACACTGAATACAGAATCACACAGAGTACAGAATCACACGCATAGTACAGAATCACATACAGAGTACAGAATCACACACAGAGTACAGAATCACACACAGTGTACAGAATCACACACAGAGTACAGAATCACACACAGAGTACAGAATCACACACAGAGTACAGAATCACACAAAGAGTACAGAATCACACACACAGAGTGCAGAATCACACATACAGAGTGCAGAATCACACACACAGAGTACAGAATCACACGCACAGTACAGAATCACACACACAGAGTACAGAATCACACACAGAGTACAGAATCACACACAGAGTACAGAATCACACACAGAGTGCAGAATCACACACAGTACAGAATCACATACGCAGAGTACAGAATCACACAGAGTACAGAATCACACATACAGAGTACAGAATCACACACAGGGTACAGGATCACACACCGAGTACAGAATCACACACACAGTACAGAATCACACACACAGAGTACAGAATCACACAGAGTACAGAATCACACATACAGAGTACAGAATCACACACAGGGTACAGAATCTCACACAGAGTACAGAATCACACACAGAGTACAGAATCACACACAAGCATACAGAATCACACACACAGAGTACAGAATCACACAGAGTACAGAATCACACACAGAGTAAAGAATCACACGCATAGTACAGAATCACACACACAGAGTACAGAATCACACATACAGAGTACAGAATCACACACAGGGTACAGAATCTCACACAGAGTACAGAATCACACACACAGAGTGCAGAATCACACACAGAGTACAGAATCACACGCACAGTACAGAATCACACACACAGAGTACAGAATCACACACAGAGTACAGAATCACACACAGAGTACAGAATCACACACAGAGTGCAGAATCACACACAGTACAGAATCAAACACGCAGAGTACAGAATCACACAAAGAGTACAGAATCACACACACAGAGTGCAGAATCACACATACAGAGTGCAGAATCACACACACAGAGTACAGAATCACACGCATAGTACAGAATCACACACTGAATACAGAATCACACAGAGTACAGAATCACACGCATAGTACAGAATCACACGCAGAGTACAGAATCACACACGCAGAGTACAGAATCACACACAGAGTACAGAATCACACACACAGAGTACAGAATCACACGCAGAGTGCACAATCACACACAGAGTGCAGAATCACACACAGAGTACAGAATCACACGCATAGTACAGAATCACACACACAGAGTACAGAATCACACACACAGAGTGCAGAATCACACACAGAGTACAGAATCACACGCACAGTACAGAATCACACACACAGAGTACAGAATCACACACAGAGTACAGAATCACACACAGAGTACAGAATCACACACAGAGTGCAGAATCACACACAGTGCAGAATCACACACGCAGAGTACAGAATCACACAGAGTACAGAATCACACATACAGAGTACAGAATCACACACAGGGTACAGGATCACACACCGAGTACAGAATCACACACACAGTACAGAATCACACACACAGAGTACAGAATCACACACACAGAGTACAGAATCACACGCATAGTACAGAATCACACACTGAATACAGAATCACACAGAGTACAGAATCACACGCATAGTACAGAATCACATACAGAGTACAGAATCACACACAGAGTACAGAATCACACACAGTGTACAGAATCACACACAGAGTACAGAATCACACACAGAGTACAGAATCACACACCGAGTACAGAATCACACACACAGTACAGAATCTCACACAGAGTACAGAATCACACACAGAGTACAGAATCACACACAAGCATACAGAATCACACACACAGAGTGCAGAATCACACACAGAGTACAGAATCACACACAAGAGTACAGAATCACACACAAGAGTACAGAATCACACACACAGAGTACAGAATCAAACACAGAGTACAGAATCAGACACAGAGTACAGCATCACACAAAGAGTACAGAATCACACACACAGAGTGCAGAATCACACATACAGAGTGCAGAATCACACACACAGAGTACAGAATCACACGCATAGTACAGAATCACACACTGAATACAGAATCACACAGAGTACAGAATCACACGCATAGTACAGAATCACACACGCAGAGTACAGAATCACACACAGAGTACAGAATCACACACACAGAGTACAGAATCACACGCAGAGTGCACAATCACACACAGAGTGCAGAATCACACACAGAGTACAGAATCACACGCATAGAACAGAATCACACACACAGAGTACAGAATCACACACACAGAGTGCAGAATCACACACAGAGAACAGAATCACACACACAGAGTACATATTCACACACACAGAGTACAGAATCACACACAGAGTACAGAATCACACACAGAGTGCAGAATCACACACAGAGTACAGAATCACACAGAGTACAGAATCACACTGAGTACAGAATCACACATACAGAGTACAGAATCACACACAGGGTACAGAATCACACACCGAGTACAGAATCACACACACAGTACAGAATCACACACACAGAGTACAGAATCACACAGAGTACAGAATTACACATACAGAGTACAGAATCACACACAGGGTACAGAATCTCACACAGAGTACAGAATCACACACAGGGTACAGAATCTCACACAGAGTACAGAATCACACACAGAGTACAGAATCACACACAAGCATACAGAATCACACACACAGAGTACAGAATCACACAGAGTACAGAATCACACACAGAGTAAAGAATCACACGCATAGTACAGAATCACACACACAGAGTGCAGAATCACACACAGAGTACAGAATCACACAGAGTACAGAATCACACTGAGTACAGAATCACACATACAGAGTACAGAATCACACACAGGGTACAGAATCACACACCGAGTACAGAATCACACACACAGTACAGAATCACACACACAGAGTACAGAATCACACAGAGTACAGAATTACACATACAGAGTACAGAATCACACACAGGGTACAGAATCTCACACAGAGTACAGAATCACACACAGGGTACAGAATCTCACACAGAGTACAGAATCACACACAAGAGTACAGAATCACACACAAGAGTACAGAATCACACACACAGAGTACAGAATCAAACACAGAGTACAGAATCAGACACAGAGTACAGCATCACACAAAGAGTACAGAATCACACACACAGAGTGCAGAATCACACATACAGAGTGCAGAATCACACACACAGAGTACAGAATCACACGCATAGTACAGAATCACACACTGAATACAGAATCACACAGAGTACAGAATCACACGCATAGTACAGAATCACACACGCAGAGTACAGAATCACACACAGAGTACAGAATCACACACACAGAGTACAGAATCACACGCAGAGTGCACAATCACACACAGAGTGCAGAATCACACACAGAGTACAGAATCACACGCATAGTACAGAATCACACACACAGAGTACAGAATCACACACACAGAGTGCAGAATCACACACAGAGTACAGAATCACACACACAGAGTACATATTCACACACACAGAGTACAGAATCACACACAGAGTACAGAATCACACACAGAGTACAGAATCACACACAGAGTGCAGAATCACACAAACAGAGTACAGAATCACACACAGGGTACAGAATCACACACCGAGTACAGAATCACACACACAGTACAGAATCACACACACAGAGTACAGAATCACACAGAGTACAGAATCACACACACAGAGTACAGAATCACACGCATAGTACAGAATCACACACTGAATACAGAATCACACAGAGTACAGAATCACACGCATAGTACAGAATCACATACAGAGTACAGAATCACACACAGAGTACAGAATCACACACAGTGTACAGAATCACACACAGAGTACAGAATCACACACAGAGTACAGAATCACACACCGAGTACAGAATCACACACACAGTACAGAATCTCACACAGAGTACAGAATCACACACAGAGTACAGAATCACACACAAGCATACAGAATCACACACACAGAGTGCAGAATCACACACAGAGTACAGAATCACACACAAGAGTACAGAATCACACACAAGAGTACAGAATCACACACACAGAGTACAGAATCAAACACAGAGTACAGAATCAGACACAGAGTACAGCATCACACAAAGAGTACAGAATCACACACACAGAGTGCAGAATCACACATACAGAGTGCAGAATCACACACACAGAGTACAGAATCACACGCATAGTACAGAATCACACACTGAATACAGAATCACACAGAGTACAGAATCACACGCATAGTACAGAATCACACACGCAGAGTACAGAATCACACACAGAGTACAGAATCACACACACAGAGTACAGAATCACACGCAGAGTGCACAATCACACACAGAGTGCAGAATCACACACAGAGTACAGAATCACACGCATAGTACAGAATCACACACACAGAGTACAGAATCACACACACAGAGTGCAGAATCACACACAGAGTACAGAATCACACACACAGAGTACATATTCACACACACAGAGTACAGAATCACACACAGAGTACAGAATCACACACAGAGTACAGAATCACACACAGAGTGCAGAATCACACACAGAGTACAGAATCACACAGAGTACAGAATCACACTGAGTACAGAATCACACATACAGAGTACAGAATCACACACAGGGTACAGAATCACACACCGAGTACAGAATCACACACACAGTACAGAATCACACACACAGAGTACAGAATCACACAGAGTACAGAATTACACATACAGAGTACAGAATCACACACAGGGCACAGAATCTCACACAGAGTACAGAATCACACACAGGGTACAGAATCTCATACAGAGTACAGAATCACACACACAGAGTGCAGAATCACACATAAAGAGTACAGAATCACACACCCAGAGTACAGAATCACATGCATAGTACAGAATCACACACACAGAGTACAGAATCCCATACATAGTACAGAATCACACACACAGTACAGAATCACACATAGAGTACAGAATCATCACAGAGTACAGAATCACACACAGAGTACAGAATCACATACAGTGTACAGAATCACACACAGAGTACAGAATCACACGTATAGTAAAGAATCGCACGCATAGTACAGAATCACACACAGAGTACAGAATCACACAAAGAGTACAGAAACACACAAAGAGTACAGAATCACACACACAGAGTGCGGAATCACACACAGAGTACAGAATCACACACAAGCATACAGAATCACACACACAGAGTACAGAATCACACGCATAGTACAGAATCACACACTGAATACAGAATCACACAGAGTACAGAATCACACGCATAGTACAGAATCACATACAGAGTACAGAATCACACACAGAGTACAGAATCACACACAGTGTACAGAATCACACACAGAGTACAGAATCACACACAGAGTACAGAATCACACACAGAGTACAGAATCACACAAAGAGTACAGAATCACACACACAGAGTGCAGAATCACACATACAGAGTGCAGAATCACACACACAGAGTACAGAATCACACGCACAGTACAGAATCACACACACAGAGTACAGAATCACACACAGAGTACAGAATCACACACAGAGTACAGAATCACACACAGAGTGCAGAATCACACACAGTACAGAATCACATACGCAGAGTACAGAATCACACAGAGTACAGAATCACACATACAGAGTACAGAATCACACACAGGGTACAGGATCACACACCGAGTACAGAATCACACACACAGTACAGAATCACACACACAGAGTACAGAATCACACAGAGTACAGAATCACACATACAGAGTACAGAATCACACACAGGGTACAGAATCTCACACAGAGTACAGAATCACACACAGAGTACAGAATCACACACAAGCATACAGAATCACACACACAGAGTACAGAATCACACAGAGTACAGAATCACACACAGAGTAAAGAATCACACGCATAGTACAGAATCACACACACAGAGTACAGAATCACACACAGAGTACAGAATCACACACAGAGTGCAGAATCACACACAGTACAGAATCACACACACAGAGTACAGAATCACACAGAGTACAGAATCACACATACAGAGTACAGAATCACACACAGGGTACAGAATCACACACCGAGTACAGAATCACACACACAGTACAGAATCACACACACAGAGTACAGAATCACACAGAGTACAGAATCACACATACAGAGTACAGAATCACACACAGGGTACAGAATCTCACACAGAGTACAGAATCACACACACAGAGTGCAGAATCACACACAGAGTACAGAATCACACGCACAGTACAGAATCACACACACAGAGTACAGAATCACACACAGAGTGCAGAATCACACACAGTGCAGAATCACACACGCAGAGTACAGAATCACACAGAGTACAGAATCACACATACAGAGTACAGAATCACACACAGGGTACAGGATCACACACCGAGTACAGAATCACACACACAGTACAGAATCACACACACAGAGTACAGAATCACACACACAGAGTACAGAATCACACGCATAGTACAGAATCACACACTGAATACAGAATCACACAGAGTACAGAATCACACGCATAGTACAGAATCACATACAGAGTACAGAATCACACACAGAGTACAGAATCACACACAGTGTACAGAATCACACACAGAGTACAGAATCACACACAGAGTACAGAATCACACACCGAGTACAGAATCACACACACAGTACAGAATCTCACACAGAGTACAGAATCACACACAGAGTACAGAATCACACACAAGCATACAGAATCACACACACAGAGTGCAGAATCACACACAGAGTACAGAATCACACACAAGAGTACAGAATCACACACAAGAGTACAGAATCACACACACAGAGTACAGAATCAAACACAGAGTACAGAATCAGACACAGAGTACAGCATCACACAAAGAGTACAGAATCACACACACAGAGTGCAGAATCACACATACAGAGTGCAGAATCACACACACAGAGTACAGAATCACACGCATAGTACAGAATCACACACTGAATACAGAATCACACAGAGTACAGAATCACACGCATAGTACAGAATCACACACGCAGAGTACAGAATCACACACAGAGTACAGAATCACACACACAGAGTACAGAATCACACGCAGAGTGCACAATCACACACAGAGTGCAGAATCACACACAGAGTACAGAATCACACGCATAGAACAGAATCACACACACAGAGTACAGAATCACACACACAGAGTGCAGAATCACACACAGAGAACAGAATCACACACACAGAGTACATATTCACACACACAGAGTACAGAATCACACACAGAGTACAGAATCACACACAGAGTGCAGAATCACACACAGAGTACAGAATCACACAGAGTACAGAATCACACTGAGTACAGAATCACACATACAGAGTACAGAATCACACACAGGGTACAGAATCACACACCGAGTACAGAATCACACACACAGTACAGAATCACACACACAGAGTACAGAATCACACAGAGTACAGAATTACACATACAGAGTACAGAATCACACACAGGGTACAGAATCTCACACAGAGTACAGAATCACACACAGGGTACAGAATCTCACACAGAGTACAGAATCACACACAGAGTACAGAATCACACACAAGCATACAGAATCACACACACAGAGTACAGAATCACACAGAGTACAGAATCACACACAGAGTAAAGAATCACACGCATAGTACAGAATCACACACACAGAGTGCAGAATCACACACAGAGTACAGAATCACACAGAGTACAGAATCACACTGAGTACAGAATCACACATACAGAGTACAGAATCACACACAGGGTACAGAATCACACACCGAGTACAGAATCACACACACAGTACAGAATCACACACACAGAGTACAGAATCACACAGAGTACAGAATTACACATACAGAGTACAGAATCACACACAGGGTACAGAATCTCACACAGAGTACAGAATCACACACAGGGTACAGAATCTCACACAGAGTACAGAATCACACACAAGAGTACAGAATCACACACAAGAGTACAGAATCACACACACAGAGTACAGAATCAAACACAGAGTACAGAATCAGACACAGAGTACAGCATCACACAAAGAGTACAGAATCACACACACAGAGTGCAGAATCACACATACAGAGTGCAGAATCACACACACAGAGTACAGAATCACACGCATAGTACAGAATCACACACTGAATACAGAATCACACAGAGTACAGAATCACACGCATAGTACAGAATCACACACGCAGAGTACAGAATCACACACAGAGTACAGAATCACACACACAGAGTACAGAATCACACGCAGAGTGCACAATCACACACAGAGTGCAGAATCACACACAGAGTACAGAATCACACGCATAGTACAGAATCACACACACAGAGTACAGAATCACACACACAGAGTGCAGAATCACACACAGAGTACAGAATCACACACACAGAGTACATATTCACACACACAGAGTACAGAATCACACACAGAGTACAGAATCACACACAGAGTACAGAATCACACACAGAGTGCAGAATCACACAAACAGAGTACAGAATCACACACAGGGTACAGAATCACACACCGAGTACAGAATCACACACACAGTACAGAATCACACACACAGAGTACAGAATCACACAGAGTACAGAATCACACACACAGAGTACAGAATCACACGCATAGTACAGAATCACACACTGAATACAGAATCACACAGAGTACAGAATCACACGCATAGTACAGAATCACATACAGAGTACAGAATCACACACAGAGTACAGAATCACACACAGTGTACAGAATCACACACAGAGTACAGAATCACACACAGAGTACAGAATCACACACCGAGTACAGAATCACACACACAGTACAGAATCTCACACAGAGTACAGAATCACACACAGAGTACAGAATCACACACAAGCATACAGAATCACACACACAGAGTGCAGAATCACACACAGAGTACAGAATCACACACAAGAGTACAGAATCACACACAAGAGTACAGAATCACACACACAGAGTACAGAATCAAACACAGAGTACAGAATCAGACACAGAGTACAGCATCACACAAAGAGTACAGAATCACACACACAGAGTGCAGAATCACACATACAGAGTGCAGAATCACACACACAGAGTACAGAATCACACGCATAGTACAGAATCACACACTGAATACAGAATCACACAGAGTACAGAATCACACGCATAGTACAGAATCACACACGCAGAGTACAGAATCACACACAGAGTACAGAATCACACACACAGAGTACAGAATCACACGCAGAGTGCACAATCACACACAGAGTGCAGAATCACACACAGAGTACAGAATCACACGCATAGTACAGAATCACACACACAGAGTACAGAATCACACACACAGAGTGCAGAATCACACACAGAGTACAGAATCACACACACAGAGTACAGAATCACACACAGAGTACAGAATCACACACAGAGTGCAGAATCACACACAGAGTACAGAATCACACAGAGTACAGAATCACACTGAGTACAGAATCACACATACAGAGTACAGAATCACACACAGGGTACAGAATCACACACCGAGTACAGAATCACACACACAGTACAGAATCACACACACAGAGTACAGAATCACACAGAGTACAGAATTACACATACAGAGTACAGAATCACACACAGGGCACAGAATCTCACACAGAGTACAGAATCACACACAGGGTACAGAATCTCATACAGAGTACAGAATCACACACACAGAGTGCAGAATCACACATAAAGAGTACAGAATCACACACCCAGAGTACAGAATCACATGCATAGTACAGAATCACACACACAGAGTACAGAATCCCATACATAGTACAGAATCACACACACAGTACAGAATCACACATAGAGTACAGAATCATCACAGAGTACAGAATCACACACAGAGTACAGAATCACATACAGTGTACAGAATCACACACAGAGTACAGAATCACACGTATAGTAAAGAATCGCACGCATAGTACAGAATCACACACAGAGTACAGAATCACACAAAGAGTACAGAAACACACAAAGAGTACAGAATCACACACACAGAGTGCGGAATCACACACAGAGTACAGAATCACACACAAGCATACAGAATCACACACACAGAGTACAGAATCACACGCATAGTACAGAATCACACACTGAATACAGAATCACACAGAGTACAGAATCACACGCATAGTACAGAATCACATACAGAGTACAGAATCACACACAGAGTACAGAATCACACACAGTGTACAGAATCACACACAGAGTACAGAATCACACACAGAGTACAGAATCACACACAGAGTACAGAATCACACAAAGAGTACAGAATCACACACACAGAGTGCAGAATCACACATACAGAGTGCAGAATCACACACACAGAGTACAGAATCACACGCACAGTACAGAATCACACACACAGAGTACAGAATCATACACAGAGTACAGAATCACACACAGAGTACAGAATCACACACAGAGTGCAGAATCACACACAGTACAGAATCACATACGCAGAGTACAGAATCACACAGAGTACAGAATCACACATACAGAGTACAGAATCACACACAGGGTACAGGATCACACACCGAGTACAGAATCACACACACAGTACAGAATCACACACACAGAGTACAGAATCACACAGAGTACAGAATCACACATACAGAGTACAGAATCACACACAGGGTACAGAATCTCACACAGAGTACAGAATCACACACAGAGTACAGAATCACACACAAGCATACAGAATCACACACACAGAGTACAGAATCACACAGAGTACAGAATCACACACAGAGTAAAGAATCACACGCATAGTACAGAATCACACACACAGAGTACAGAATCACACACAGAGTACAGAATCACACACAGAGTGCAGAATCACACACAGTACAGAATCACACACACAGAGTACAGAATCACACAGAGTACAGAATCACACATACAGAGTACAGAATCACACACAGGGTACAGAATCACACACCGAGTACAGAATCACACACACAGTACAGAATCACACACACAGAGTACAGAATCACACAGAGTACAGAATCACACATACAGAGTACAGAATCACACACAGGGTACAGAATCTCACACAGAGTACAGAATCACACACACAGAGTGCAGAATCACACACAGAGTACAGAATCACACGCACAGTACAGAATCACACACACAGAGTACAGAATCACACACAGAGTACAGAATCACACACAGAGTACAGAATCACACACAGAGTGCAGAATCACACACAGTACAGAATCAAACACGCAGAGTACAGAATCACACAAAGAGTACAGAATCACACACACAGAGTGCAGAATCACACATACAGAGTGCAGAATCACACACACAGAGTACAGAATCACACGCATAGTACAGAATCACACACTGAATACAGAATCACACAGAGTACAGAATCACACGCATAGTACAGAATCACACGCAGAGTACAGAATCACACACGCAGAGTACAGAATCACACACAGAGTACAGAATCACACACACAGAGTACAGAATCACACGCAGAGTGCACAATCACACACAGAGTGCAGAATCACACACAGAGTACAGAATCACACGCATAGTACAGAATCACACACACAGAGTACAGAATCACACACACAGAGTGCAGAATCACACACAGAGTACAGAATCACACGCACAGTACAGAATCACACACACAGAGTACAGAATCACACACAGAGTACAGAATCACACACAGAGTACAGAATCACACACAGAGTGCAGAATCACACACAGTGCAGAATCACACACGCAGAGTACAGAATCACACAGAGTACAGAATCACACATACAGAGTACAGAATCACACACAGGGTACAGGATCACACACCGAGTACAGAATCACACACACAGTACAGAATCACACACACAGAGTACAGAATCACACACACAGAGTACAGAATCACACGCATAGTACAGAATCACACACTGAATACAGAATCACACAGAGTACAGAATCACACGCATAGTACAGAATCACATACAGAGTACAGAATCACACACAGAGTACAGAATCACACACAGTGTACAGAATCACACACAGAGTACAGAATCACACACAGAGTACAGAATCACACACCGAGTACAGAATCACACACACAGTACAGAATCTCACACAGAGTACAGAATCACACACAGAGTACAGAATCACACACAAGCATACAGAATCACACACACAGAGTGCAGAATCACACACAGAGTACAGAATCACACACAAGAGTACAGAATCACACACAAGAGTACAGAATCACACACACAGAGTACAGAATCAAACACAGAGTACAGAATCAGACACAGAGTACAGCATCACACAAAGAGTACAGAATCACACACACAGAGTGCAGAATCACACATACAGAGTGCAGAATCACACACACAGAGTACAGAATCACACGCATAGTACAGAATCACACACTGAATACAGAATCACACAGAGTACAGAATCACACGCATAGTACAGAATCACACACGCAGAGTACAGAATCACACACAGAGTACAGAATCACACACACAGAGTACAGAATCACACGCAGAGTGCACAATCACACACAGAGTGCAGAATCACACACAGAGTACAGAATCACACGCATAGAACAGAATCACACACACAGAGTACAGAATCACACACACAGAGTGCAGAATCACACACAGAGAACAGAATCACACACACAGAGTACATATTCACACACACAGAGTACAGAATCACACACAGAGTACAGAATCACACACAGAGTGCAGAATCACACACAGAGTACAGAATCACACAGAGTACAGAATCACACTGAGTACAGAATCACACATACAGAGTACAGAATCACACACAGGGTACAGAATCACACACCGAGTACAGAATCACACACACAGTACAGAATCACACACACAGTGTACAGAATCACACAGAGTACAGAATTACACATACAGAGTACAGAATCACACACAGGGTACAGAATCTCACACAGAGTACAGAATCACACACAGGGTACAGAATCTCACACAGAGTACAGAATCACACACAGAGTACAGAATCACACACAAGCATACAGAATCACACACACAGAGTACAGAATCACACAGAGTACAGAATCACACACAGAGTAAAGAATCACACGCATAGTACAGAATCACACACACAGAGTGCAGAATCACACACAGAGTACAGAATCACACAGAGTACAGAATCACACTGAGTACAGAATCACACATACAGAGTACAGAATCACACACAGGGTACAGAATCACACACCGAGTACAGAATCACACACACAGTACAGAATCACACACACAGAGTACAGAATCACACAGAGTACAGAATTACACATACAGAGTACAGAATCACACACAGGGTACAGAATCTCACACAGAGTACAGAATCACACACAGGGTACAGAATCTCACACAGAGTACAGAATCACACACAGAGTACAGAATCACACACAAGCATACAGAATCACACACACAGAGTGCAGAATCACACACAGAGTACAGAATCACACACAAGAGTACAGAATCACACACAAGAGTACAGAATCACACACACAGAGTACAGAATCAAACACAGAGTACAGAATCACACACAGAGTACAGAATCACACACACAGAGTGCAGAATCACACATAAAGAGTACAGAATCACACACCCAGAGTACAGAATCACATGCATAGTACAGAATCACACACACAGAGTACAGAATCCCATACATAGTACAGAATCACACACACAGTACAGAATCACACATAGAGTACAGAATCATCACAGAGTACAGAATCACACACAGAGTACAGAATCACATACAGTGTACAGAATCACACACAGAGTACAGAATCACACGTATAGTAAAGAATCGCACGCATAGTACAGAATCACACACAGAGTACAGAATCACACAAAGAGTACAGAAACACACAAAGAGTACAGAATCACACACACAGAGTGCGGAATCACACACAGAGTACAGAATCACACACAAGCATACAGAATCACACACACAGAGTACAGAATCACACGCATAGTACAGAATCACACACTGAATACAGAATCACACAGAGTACAGAATCACACGCATAGTACAGAATCACATACAGAGTACAGAATCACACACAGAGTACAGAATCACACACAGTGTACAGAATCACACACAGAGTACAGAATCACACACAGAGTACAGAATCACACACAGAGTACAGAATCACACAAAGAGTACAGAATCACACACACAGAGTGCAGAATCACACATACAGAGTGCAGAATCACACACACAGAGTACAGAATCACACGCACAGTACAGAATCACACACACAGAGTACAGAATCACACACAGAGTACAGAATCACACACAGAGTACAGAATCACACACAGAGTGCAGAATCACACACAGTACAGAATCACATACGCAGAGTACAGAATCACACAGAGTACAGAATCACACATACAGAGTACAGAATCACACACAGGGTACAGGATCACACACCGAGTACAGAATCACACACACAGTACAGAATCACACACACAGAGTACAGAATCACACAGAGTACAGAATCACACATACAGAGTACAGAATCACACACAAGCATACAGAATCACACACACAGAGTACAGAATCACACAGAGTACAGAATCACACACAGAGTAAAGAATCACACGCATAGTACAGAATCACACACACAGAGTACAGAATCACACACAGAGTACAGAATCACACACAGAGTGCAGAATCACACACAGTACAGAATCACACACACAGAGTACAGAATCACACAGAGTACAGAATCACACATACAGAGTACAGAATCACACACAGGGTACAGAATCACACACCGAGTACAGAATCACACACACAGTACAGAATCACACACACAGAGTACAGAATCACACAGAGTACAGAATCACACATACAGAGTACAGAATCACACACAGGGTACAGAATCTCACACAGAGTACAGAATCACACACACAGAGTGCAGAATCACACACAGAGTACAGAATCACACGCACAGTACAGAATCACACACACAGAGTACAGAATCACACACAGAGTACAGAATCACACACAGAGTACAGAATCACACACAGAGTGCAGAATCACACACAGTACAGAATCAAACACGCAGAGTACAGAATCACACAAAGAGTACAGAATCACACATACAGAGTACAGAATCACACACAGGGTACAGGATCACACACCGAGTACAGAATCACACACACAGTACAGAATCACACACACAGAGTACAGAATCACAAAGAGTACAGAATCACACATACAGAGTACAGAATCACACACAAGCATACAGAATCACACACACAGAGTACAGAATCACACAGAGTACAGAATCACACACAGAGTAAAGAATCACACACAGAGTGCAGAATCACACACAGTACAGAATCACACACACAGAGTACAGAATCACACAGAGTACAGAATCACACATACAGAGTACAGAATCACACACAGGGTACAGAATCACACACCGAGTACAGAATCACACACACAGTACAGAATCACACACACAGTACAGAATCACACACACAGAGTACAGAATCACACAGAGTACAGAATCACACATACAGAGTACAGAATCACACACAGGGTACAGAATCTCACACAGAGTACAGAATCACACACACAGAGTGCAGAATCACACACAGAGTACAGAATCACACGCACAGTACAGAATCACACACACAGAGTACAGAATCACACACAGAGTACAGAATCACACACAGAGTACAGAATCACACACAGAGTGCAGAATCACACACAGTACAGAATCAAACATGCAGAGTACAGAATCACACAAAGAGTACAGAATCACACACACAGAGTGCAGAATCACACATACAGAGTGCAGAATCACACACACAGAGTACAGAATCACACGCATAGTACAGAATCACACACTGAATACAGAATCACACAGAGTACAGAATCACACGCATAGTACAGAATCACACGCAGAGTACAGAATCACACACGCAGAGTACAGAATCACACACAGAGTACAGAATCACACACACAGAGTACAGAATCACACGCAGAGTGCACAATCACACACAGAGTGCAGAATCACACACAGAGTACAGAATCACACGCATAGTACAGAATCACACACACAGAGTACAGAATCACACACACAGAGTGCAGAATCACACACAGAGTACAGAATCACACGCACAGTACAGAATCACACACACAGAGTACAGAATCACACACAGAGTACAGAATCACACACAGAGTACAGAATCACACACAGAGTGCAGAATCACACACAGTGCAGAATCACACACGCAGAGTACAGAATCACACAGAGTACAGAATCACACATACAGAGTACAGAATCACACACAGGGTACAGGATCACACACCGAGTACAGAATCACACACACAGTACAGAATCACACACACAGAGTACAGAATCACACACACAGAGTACAGAATCACACGCATAGTACAGAATCACACACTGAATACAGAATCACACAGAGTACAGAATCACACGCATAGTACAGAATCACATACAGAGTACAGAATCACACACAGAGTACAGAATCACACACAGAGTACAGAATCACACACAGAGTACAGAATCACACACCGAGTACAGAATCACACACACAGTACAGAATCTCACACAGAGTACAGAATCACACACAGAGTACAGAATCACACACAAGCATACAGAATCACACACACAGAGTGCAGAATCACACACAGAGTACAGAATCACACACAAGAGTACAGAATCACACACAAGAGTACAGAATCACACACACAGAGTACAGAATCAAACACAGAGTACAGAATCAGACACAGAGTACAGCATCACACAAAGAGTACAGAATCACACACACAGAGTGCAGAATCACACATACAGAGTGCAGAATCACACACACAGAGTACAGAATCACACGCATAGTACAGAATCACACACTGAATACAGAATCACACAGAGTACAGAATCACACGCATAGTACAGAATCACACACAGAGTACAGAATCACACAAAGAGTACAGAAACACACAAAGAGTACAGAATCACACACACAGAGTGCGGAATCACACACAGAGTACAGAATCACACACAAGCATACAGAATCACACACACAGAGTACAGAATCACACGCATAGTACAGAATCACACACTGAATACAGAATCACACAGAGTACAGAATCACACGCATAGTACAGAATCACATACAGAGTACAGAATCACACACAGAGTACAGAATCACACACAGTGTACAGAATCACACACAGAGTACAGAATCACACACAGAGTACAGAATCACACACAGAGTACAGAATCACACAAAGAGTACAGAATCACACACACAGAGTGCAGAATCACACATACAGAGTGCAGAATCACACACACAGAGTACAGAATCACACGCACAGTACAGAATCACACACACAGAGTACAGAATCACACACAGAGTACAGAATCACACACAGAGTACAGAATCACACACAGAGTGCAGAATCACACACAGTACAGAATCACATACGCAGAGTACAGAATCACACAGAGTACAGAATCACACATACAGAGTACAGAATCACACACAGGGTACAGGATCACACACCGAGTACAGAATCACACACACAGTACAGAATCACACACACAGAGTACAGAATCACACAGAGTACAGAATCACACATACAGAGTACAGAATCACACACAAGCATACAGAATCACACACACACAGAGTACAGAATCACACAGAGTACAGAATCACACACAGAGTAAAGAATCACACGCATAGTACAGAATCACACACACAGAGTACAGAATCACACACAGAGTACAGAATCACACACAGAGTGCAGAATCACACACAGTACAGAATCACACACACAGAGTACAGAATCACACAGAGTACAGAATCACACATACAGAGTACAGAATCACACACAGGGTACAGAATCACACACCGAGTACAGAATCACACACACAGTACAGAATCACACACACAGAGTACAGAATCACACAGAGTACAGAATCACACATACAGAGTACAGAATCACACACAGGGTACAGAATCTCACACAGAGTACAGAATCACACACACAGAGTGCAGAATCACACACAGAGTACAGAATCACACGCACAGTACAGAATCACACACACAGAGTACAGAATCACACACAGAGTACAGAATCACACACAGAGTACAGAATCACACACAGAGTGCAGAATCACACACAGTACAGAATCAAACACGCAGAGTACAGAATCACACAAAGAGTACAGAATCACACATACAGAGTACAGAATCACACACAGGGTACAGGATCACACACCGAGTACAGAATCACACACACAGTACAGAATCACACACACAGAGTACAGAATCACAAAGAGTACAGAATCACACATACAGAGTACAGAATCACACACAAGCATACAGAATCACACACACAGAGTACAGAATCACACAGAGTACAGAATCACACACAGAGTAAAGAATCCCACGCATAGTACAGAATCACACACACAGAGTACAGAATCACACACAGAGTACAGAATCACACACAGAGTGCAGAATCACACACAGTACAGAATCACACACACAGAGTACAGAATCACACAGAGTACAGAATCACACATACAGAGTACAGAATCACACACAGGGTACAGAATCACACACCGAGTACAGAATCACACACACAGTACAGAATCACACACACAGTACAGAATCACACACACAGAGTACAGAATCACACAGAGTACAGAATCACACATACAGAGTACAGAATCACACACAGGGTACAGAATCTCACACAGAGTACAGAATCACACACACAGAGTGCAGAATCACACACAGAGTACAGAATCACACGCACAGTACAGAATCACACACACAGAGTACAGAATCACACACAGAGTACAGAATCACACACAGAGTACAGAATCACACACAGAGTGCAGAATCACACACAGTACAGAATCAAACATGCAGAGTACAGAATCACACAAAGAGTACAGAATCACACACACAGAGTGCAGAATCACACATACAGAGTGCAGAATCACACACACAGAGTACAGAATCACACGCATAGTACAGAATCACACACTGAATACAGAATCACACAGAGTACAGAATCACACGCATAGTACAGAATCACACGCAGAGTACAGAATCACACACGCAGAGTACAGAATCACACACAGAGTACAGAATCACACACACAGAGTACAGAATCACACGCAGAGTGCACAATCACACACAGAGTGCAGAATCACACACAGAGTACAGAATCACACGCATAGTACAGAATCACACACACAGAGTACAGAATCACACACACAGAGTGCAGAATCACACACAGAGTACAGAATCACACGCACAGTACAGAATCACACACACAGAGTACAGAATCACACACAGAGTACAGAATCACACACAGAGTACAGAATCACACACAGAGTGCAGAATCACACACAGTGCAGAATCACACACGCAGAGTACAGAATCACACAGAGTACAGAATCACACATACAGAGTACAGAATCACACACAGGGTACAGGATCACACACCGAGTACAGAATCACACACACAGTACAGAATCACACACACAGAGTACAGAATCACACACACAGAGTACAGAATCACACGCATAGTACAGAATCACACACTGAATACAGAATCACACAGAGTACAGAATCACACGCATAGTACAGAATCACATACAGAGTACAGAATCACACACAGAGTACAGAATCACACACAGAGTACAGAATCACACACAGAGTACAGAATCACACACCGAGTACAGAATCACACACACAGTACAGAATCTCACACAGAGTACAGAATCACACACAGAGTACAGAATCACACACAAGCATACAGAATCACACACACAGAGTGCAGAATCACACACAGAGTACAGAATCACACACAAGAGTACAGAATCACACACAAGAGTACAGAATCACACACACAGAGTACAGAATCAAACACAGAGTACAGAATCAGACACAGAGTACAGCATCACACAAAGAGTACAGAATCACACACACAGAGTGCAGAATCACACATACAGAGTGCAGAATCACACACACAGAGTACAGAATCACACGCATAGTACAGAATCACACACTGAATACAGAATCACACAGAGTACAGAATCACACGCATAGTACAGAATCACACACGCAGAGTACAGAATCACACACAGAGTACAGAATCACACACACAGAGTACAGAATCACACGCAGAGTGCACAATCACACACAGAGTGCAGAATCACACACAGAGTACAGAATCACACGCATAGTACAGAATCACACACACAGAGTACAGAATCACACACACAGAGTGCAGAATCACACACAGAGTACAGAATCACACACACAGAGTACATATTC
This sequence comes from Scyliorhinus torazame, assembly GCF_047496885.1. NCBI lineage: Eukaryota > Metazoa > Chordata > Chondrichthyes > Carcharhiniformes > Scyliorhinidae > Scyliorhinus > Scyliorhinus torazame. The sequence continues at coordinate 81,107,973 of NC_092718.1, read as the reverse complement.
ACACACACAGAGTACAGAATCACACACAGAGTACAGAATCACACACAGAGTGCAGAATCACACACAGAGTACAGAATCACACAGAGTACAGAATCACACTGAGTACAGAATCACACATACAGAGTACAGAATCACACACAGGGTACAGAATCACACACCGAGTACAGAATCACACACACAGTACAGAATCACACACACAGAGTACAGAATCACACAGAGTAGAGAATTACACATACAGAGTACAGAATCACACACAGGGTACAGAATCTCACACAGAGTACAGAATCACACACAGGGTACAGAATCTCACACAGAGTACAGAATCACACACAGAGTACAGAATCACACACAAGCATACAGAATCACACACACAGAGTACAGAATCACACAGAGTACAGAATCACACACAGAGTAAAGAATCAAACGCATAGTACAGAATCACACAGAGTGCAGAATCACACACAGAGTACAGAATCACACAGAGTACAGAATCACACTGAGTACAGAATCACACATACAGAGTACAGAATCACACACAGGGTACAGAATCACACACCGAGTACAGAATCACACACACAGTACAGAATCACACACACAGAGTACAGAATCACACAGAGTACAGAATTACACATACAGAGTACAGAATCACACACAGGGTACAGAATCTCACACAGAGTACAGAATCACACACAGGGTACAGAATCTCACACAGAGTACAGAATCACACACAGAGTACAGAATCACACACAAGCATACAGAATCACACACACAGAGTGCAGAATCACACACAGAGTACAGAATCACACACAAGAGTACAGAATCACACACAAGAGTACAGAATCACACACACAGAGTACAGAATCAAACACAGAGTACAGAATCACACACAGAGTACAGAATCACACACACAGAGTGCAGAATCACACATAAAGAGTACAGAATCACACACCCAGGGTACAGAATCACATGCATAGTACAGAATCACACACACAGAGTACAGAATCCCATACATAGTACAGAATCACACACACAGTACAGAATCACACATAGAGTACAGAATCATCACAGAGTACAGAATCACACACAGAGTACAGAATCACATACAGTGTACAGAATCACACACAGAGTACAGAATCACACGTATAGTAAAGAATCGCACGCATAGTACAGAATCACACACAGAGTACAGAATCACACAAAGAGTACAGAAACACACAAAGAGTACAGAATCACACACACAGAGTGCGGAATCACACACAGAGTACAGAATCACACACAAGCATACAGAATCACACACACAGAGTACAGAATCACACGCATAGTACAGAATCACACACTGAATACAGAATCACACAGAGTACAGAATCACACGCATAGTACAGAATCACATACAGAGTACAGAATCACACACAGAGTACAGAATCACACACAGTGTACAGAATCACACACAGAGTACAGAATCACACACAGAGTACAGAATCACACACAGAGTACAGAATCACACAAAGAGTACAGAATCACACACACAGAGTGCAGAATCACACATACAGAGTGCAGAATCACACACACAGAGTACAGAATCACACGCACAGTACAGAATCACACACACAGAGTACAGAATCACACACAGAGTACAGAATCACACACAGAGTACAGAATCACACACAGAGTGCAGAATCACACACAGTACAGAATCACATACCCAGAGTACAGAATCACACAGAGTACAGAATCACACATACAGAGTACAGAATCACACACAGGGTACAGGATCACACACCGAGTACAGAATCACACACACAGTACAGAATCACACACACAGAGTACAGAATCACACAGAGTACAGAATCACACATACAGAGTACAGAATCACACACAAGCATACAGAATCACACACACAGAGTACAGAATCACACAGAGTACAGAATCACACACAGAGTAAAGAATCACACGCATAGTACAGAATCACACACACAGAGTACAGAATCACACACAGAGTACAGAATCACACACAGAGTGCAGAATCACACACAGTACAGAATCACACACACAGAGTACAGAATCACACAGAGTACAGAATCACACATACAGAGTACAGAATCACACACAGGGTACAGAATCACACACCGAGTACAGAATCACACACACAGTACAGAATCACACACACAGAGTACAGAATCACACAGAGTACAGAATCACACATACAGAGTACAGAATCACACACAGGGTACAGAATCTCACACAGAGTACAGAATCACACACACAGAGTGCAGAATCACACACAGAGTACAGAATCACACGCACAGTACAGAATCACACACACAGAGTACAGAATCACACACAGAGTACAGAATCACACACAGAGTACAGAATCACACACAGAGTGCAGAATCACACACAGTACAGAATCAAACACGCAGAGTACAGAATCACACAAAGAGTACAGAATCACACATACAGAGTACAGAATCACACACAGGGTACAGGATCACACACCGAGTACAGAATCACACACACAGTACAGAATCACACACACAGAGTACAGAATCACACAGAGTACAGAATCACACATACAGAGTACAGAATCACACACAAGCATACAGAATCACACACACAGAGTACAGAATCACACAGAGTACAGAATCACACACAGAGTAAAGAATCACACGCATAGTACAGAATCACACACACAGAGTACAGAATCACACACAGAGTACAGAATCACACACAGAGTGCAGAATCACACACAGTACAGAATCACACACACAGAGTACAGAATCACACAGAGTACAGAATCACACATACAGAGTACAGAATCACACACAGGGTACAGAATCACACACCGAGTACAGAATCACACACACAGTACAGAATCACACACACAGAGTACAGAATCACACAGAGTACAGAATCACACATACAGAGTACAGAATCACACACAGGGTACAGAATCTCACACAGAGTACAGAATCACACACACAGAGTGCAGAATCACACACAGAGTACAGAATCACACGCACAGTACAGAATCACACACACAGAGTACAGAATCACACACAGAGTACAGAATCACACACAGAGTACAGAATCACACACAGAGTGCAGAATCACACACAGTACAGAATCAAACACGCAGAGTACAGAATCACACAAAGAGTACAGAATCACACACACAGAGTGCAGAATCACACATACAGAGTGCAGAATCACACACACAGAGTACAGAATCACACGCATAGTACAGAATCACACACTGAATACAGAATCACACAGAGTACAGAATCACACGCATAGTACAGAATCACACGCAGAGTACAGAATCACACACGCAGAGTACAGAATCACACACAGAGTACAGAATCACACACACAGAGTACAGAATCACACGCAGAGTGCACAATCACACACAGAGTGCAGAATCACACACAGAGTACAGAATCACACGCATAGTACAGAATCACACACACAGAGTACAGAATCACACACACAGAGTGCAGAATCACACACAGAGTACAGAATCACACGCACAGTACAGAATCACACACACAGAGTACAGAATCACACGCAGAGTGCACAATCACACACAGAGTGCAGAATCACACACAGAGTACAGAATCACACGCATAGTACAGAATCACACACACAGAGTACAGAATCACACACACAGAGTGCAGAATCACACACAGAGTACAGAATCACACGCACAGTACAGAATCACACACAGAGTACAGAATCACACACAGTGTACAGAATCACACACAGAGTACAGAATCACACACAGAGTACAGAATCACACACCGAGTACAGAATCACACACACAGTACAGAATCTCACACAGAGTACAGAATCACACACAGAGTACAGAATCACACACAAGCATACAGAATCACACACACAGAGTGCAGAATCACACACAGAGTACAGAATCACACACAAGAGTACAGAATCACACACAAGAGTACAGAATCACACACACAGAGTACAGAATCAAACACAGAGTACAGAATCAGACACAGAGTACAGCATCACACAAAGAGTACAGAATCACACACACAGAGTGCAGAATCACACATACAGAGTGCAGAATCACACACACAGAGTACAGAATCACACGCATAGTACAGAATCACACACTGAATACAGAATCACACAGAGTACAGAATCACACGCATAGTACAGAATCACACACGCAGAGTACAGAATCACACACAGAGTACAGAATCACACACACAGAGTACAGAATCACACGCAGAGTGCACAATCACACACAGAGTGCAGAATCACACACAGAGTACAGAATCACACGCATAGTACAGAATCACACACACAGAGTACAGAATCACACACACAGAGTGCAGAATCACACACAGAGTACAGAATCACACACACAGAGTACATATTCACACACACAGAGTACAGAATCACACACAGAGTACAGAATCACACACAGAGTGCAGAATCACACACAGAGTACAGAATCACACAGAGTACAGAATCACACTGAGTACAGAATCACACATACAGAGTACAGAATCACACACAGGGTACAGAATCACACACCGAGTACAGAATCACACACACAGTACAGAATCACACACACAGAGTACAGAATCACACAGAGTACAGAATTACACATACAGAGTACAGAATCACACACAGGGTACAGAATCTCACACAGAGTACAGAATCACACACAGGGTACAGAATCTCACACAGAGTACAGAATCACACACAGAGTACAGAATCACACACAAGCATACAGAATCACACACACAGAGTGCAGAATCACACACAGAGTACAGAATCACACACAAGAGTACAGAATCACACACAAGAGTACAGAATCACACACACAGAGTACAGAATCAAACACAGAGTACAGAATCACACACAGAGTACAGAATCACACACACAGAGTGCAGAATCACACATAAAGAGTACAGAATCACACACCCAGAGTACAGAATCACATGCATAGTACAGAATCACACACACAGAGTACAGAATCCCATACATAGTACAGAATCACACACACAGTACAGAATCACACATAGAGTACAGAATCATCACAGAGTACAGAATCACACACAGAGTACAGAATCACATACAGTGTACAGAATCACACACAGAGTACAGAATCACACGTATAGTAAAGAATCGCACGCATAGTACAGAATCACACACAGAGTACAGAATCACACAAAGAGTACAGAAACACACAAAGAGTACAGAATCACACACACAGAGTGCGGAATCACACACAGAGTACAGAATCACACACAAGCATACAGAATCACACACACAGAGTACAGAATCACACGCATAGTACAGAATCACACACTGAATACAGAATCACACAGAGTACAGAATCACACGCATAGTACAGAATCACATACAGAGTACAGAATCACACACAGAGTACAGAATCACACACAGTGTACAGAATCACACACAGAGTACAGAATCACACACGGAGTACAGAATCACACACAGAGTACAGAATCACACAAAGAGTACAGAATCACACACACAGAGTGCAGAATCACACATACAGAGTGCAGAATCACACACACAGAGTACAGAATCACACGCACAGTACAGAATCACACACACAGAGTACAGAATCACACACAGAGTACAGAATCACACACAGAGTACAGAATCACACACAGAGTGCAGAATCACACACAGTACAGAATCACATACGCAGAGTACAGAATCACACAGAGTACAGAATCACACATACAGAGTACAGAATCACACACAGGGTACAGGATCACACACCGAGTACAGAATCACACACACAGTACAGAATCACACACACAGAGTACAGAATCACACAGAGTACAGAATCACACATACAGAGTACAGAATCACACACAGGGTACAGAATCTCACACAGAGTACAGAATCACACACAGAGTACAGAATCACACACAAGCATACAGAATCACACACACAGAGTACAGAATCACACAGAGTACAGAATCACACACAGAGTAAAGAATCACACGCATAGTACAGAATCACACACACAGAGTACAGAATCACACACAGAGTACAGAATCACACACAGAGTGCAGAATCACACACAGTACAGAATCACACACACAGAGTACAGAATCACACAGAGTACAGAATCACACATACAGAGTACAGAATCACACACAGGGTACAGAATCACACACCGAGTACAGAATCACACACACAGTACAGAATCACACACACAGAGTACAGAATCACACAGAGTACAGAATCACACATACAGAGTACAGAATCACACACAGGGTACAGAATCTCACACAGAGTACAGAATCACACACACAGAGTGCAGAATCACACACAGAGTACAGAATCACACGCACAGTACAGAATCACACACACAGAGTACAGAATCACACACAGAGTACAGAATCACACACAGAGTACAGAATCACACACAGAGTGCAGAATCACACACAGTACAGAATCAAACACGCAGAGTACAGAATCACACAAAGAGTAAAGAATCACACACACAGAGTGCAGAATCACACATACAGAGTGCAGAATCACACACACAGAGTACAGAATCACACGCATAGTACAGAATCACACACTGAATACAGAATCACACAGAGTACAGAATCACACGCATAGTACAGAATCACACGCAGAGTACAGAATCACACACGCAGAGTACAGAATCACACACAGAGTACAGAATCACACACACAGAGTACAGAATCACACGCAGAGTGCACAATCACACACAGAGTGCAGAATCACACACAGAGTACAGAATCACACGCATAGTACAGAATCACACACACAGAGTACAGAATCACACACACAGAGTGCAGAATCACACACAGAGTACAGAATCACACGCACAGTACAGAATCACACACACAGAGTACAGAATCACACACAGAGTACAGAATCACACACAGAGTACAGAATCACACACAGAGTGCAGAATCACACACAGTGCAGAATCACACACGCAGAGTACAGAATCACACAGAGTACAGAATCACACATACAGAGTACAGAATCACACACAGGGTACAGGATCACACACCGAGTACAGAATCACACACACAGTACAGAATCACACACACAGAGTACAGAATCACACAGAGTACAGAATCACACATACAGAGTACAGAATCACACACAGGGTACAGAATCTCACACAGAGTACAGAATCACACACAGAGTACAGAATCACACACAAGCATACAGAATCACACACACAGAGTACAGAATCACACAGAGTACAGAATCACACATACAGAGTACAGAATCACACACAGGGTACAGAATCTCACACAGAGTACAGAATCACACACAGAGTACAGAATCACACACAAGCATACAGAATCACACACACAGAGTACAGAATCACACACAAGCATACAGAATCACACACACAGAGTACAGAATCACACAGAGTACAGAATCACACACAGAGTAAAGAATCACACAAAGAGTACAGAATCACACACACAGAGTGCAGAATCACACATACAGAGTACAGAATCACACGCATAGTACAGAATCACACACTGAATACAGAATCACACAGAGTACAGAATCACACGCATAGTACAGAATCACACGCATAGTACAGAATCACACACGCAGAGTACAGAATCACACACAGAGTACAGAATCACACACACAGAGTACAGAATCACACGCAGAGTGCAAAATCACACGCATAGTACAGAATCACACACACAGAGTACAGAATCACACACACAGAGTGCAGAATCACACACAGAGTACAGAATCACACGCATAGTACAGAATCACACACACAGAGTACAGAATCACACACAGAGGACAGAATCACACACAGAGTACAGAATCACACACAGAGTGCAGAATCACACACAGTACAGAATCACATACACAGAGTACAGAATCACACAGAGTACAGAATCACACATACAGAGGACAGAATCACACAAAGGGTACAGAATCACACACCGAGTACAGAATCACACACACAGTACAGAATCACACACCCAGAGTACAGAATCACACAGAGTACAGAATCACACATACAGAGTACAGAATCACACACAGGGTACAGAATCTCACACAGAGTACAGAATCACACACAGAGTACAGAATCACACACAAGCATACAGAATCACACACACAGAGTGCAGAATCACACACAGAGTACAGAATCACACACAAGAGTACAGAATCACACACAAGAGTACAGAATCACACACACAGAGTACAGAATCAAACACAGAGTACAGAATCAGACACAGAGTACAGAATCACACAAAGAGTACAGAATCACACACACAGAGTGCAGAATCACACATACAGAGTGCAGAATCACACACACAGAGTACAGAATCACACGCATAGTACAGAATCACACACTGAATACAGAATCACACAGAGTACAGAATCACACGCATAGTACAGAATCACACGTATAGTACAGAATCACACACGCAGAGTACAGAATCACACACAGAGTACAGAATCACACACACAGAGTACAGAATCACACGCAGAGTGCACAATCACACACAGAGTGCAGAATCACACACAGAGTACAGAATCACACGCATAGTACAGAATCACACACACAGAGTACAGAATCACACACACAGAGTGCAGAATCACACACAGAGTACAGAATCACACGCATAGTACAGAATCACACACACAGAGTACAGAATCACACACAGAGTACAGAATCACACACAGAGTGCAGAATCACACACAGTACAGAATCACACACACAGAGTACAGAATCACACAGAGTACAGAATCACACATACAGAGTACAGAATCACACACAGGGTACAGAATCACACACCGAGTACAGAATCACACACACAGTACAGAATCACACACACAGAGTACAGAATCACACAGAGTACAGAATCACACATACAGAGTACAGAATCACACACAGGGTACAGAATCTCACACAGAGTACAGAATCACACACAGAGTACAGAATCACACACAAGCATACAGAATCACACACACAGAGTACAGAATCACACAGAGTACAGAATCACACACAGAGTAAAGAATCACACGCATAGTACAGAATCACACACACAGAGTACAGAATCACACACAGAGTACAGAATCACACACAGAGTGCAGAATCACACACAGTACAGAATCACACACACAGAGTACAGAATCACACAGAGTACAGAATCACACATACAGAGTACAGAATCACACACAGGGTACAGAATCACACACCGAGTACAGAATCACACACACAGTACAGAATCACACACACAGAGTACAGAATCACACAGAGTACAGAATCACACATACAGAGTACAGAATCACACACAGGGTACAGAATCTCACACAGAGTACAGAATCACACACACAGAGTGCAGAATCACACACAGAGTACAGAATCACACGCACAGTACAGAATCACACACACAGAGTACAGAATCACACACAGAGTACAGAATCACACACAGAGCACAGAATCACACACAGAGTGCAGAATCACACACAGTACAGAATCAAACACGCAGAGTACAGAATCACACAAAGAGTACAGAATCACACACACAGAGTGCAGAATCACACATACAGAGTGCAGAATCACACACACAGAGTACAGAATCACACGCATAGTACAGAATCACACACTGAATACAGAATCACACAGAGTACAGAATCACACGCATAGTACAGAATCACACGCAGAGTACAGAATCACACACACAGAGTACAGAATCACACGCAGAGTGCACAATCACACACAGAGTGCAGAATCACACACAGAGTACAGAATCACACGCATAGTACAGAATCACACACACAGATAACAGAATCACACACACAGAGTGCAGAATCACACACAGAGTACAGAATCACACGCACAGTACAGAATCACACACACAGAGTACAGAATCACACACAGAGTACAGAATCACACACAGAGTACAGAATCACACACAGAGTGCAGAATCACACACAGTGCAGAATCACACACGCAGAGTACAGAATCACACAGAGTACAGAATCACACATACAGAGTACAGAATCACACACAGGGTACAGGATCACACACCGAGTACAGAATCACACACACAGTACAGAATCACACACACAGAGTACAGAATCACACAGAGTACAGAATCACACATACAGAGTACAGAATCACACACAGGGTACAGAATCTCACACAGAGTACAGAATCACACACAGAGTACAGAATCACACACAAGCATACAGAATCACACACACAGAGTACAGAATCACACAGAGTACAGAATCACACACAGAGTACAGAATCACACACACAGAGTACAGAATCACACACAGAGTACAGAATCACACACGCAGAGTACAGAATCACACACAGAGTACAGAATCACACACACAGAGTACAGAATCACACGCAGAGTGCAAAATCACACACAGAGTGCAGAATCACACACAGAGTACAGAATCACACGCATAGTACAGAATCACACACACAGAGTACAGAATCACACACACAGAGTGCAGAATCACACACAGAGTACAGAATCACACGCATAGTACAGAATCACACACACAGAGTACAGAATCACACACAGAGGACAGAATCACACACAGAGTACAGAATCACACACAGAGTGCAGAATCACACACAGTACAGAATCACATACACAGAGTACAGAATCACACAGAGTACAGAATCACACATACAGAGTACAGAATCACACAAAGGGTACAGAATCACACACCGAGTACAGAATCACACACACAGTACAGAATCACACACCCAGAGTACAGAATCACACAGAGTACAGAATCACACATACAGAGTACAGAATCACACACAGGGTACAGAATCTCACACAGAGTACAGAGTCACACACAGAGTACAGAATCACACACAAGCATACAGAATCACACACACAGAGTGCAGAATCACACACAGAGTACAGAATCACACACAAGAGTACAGAATCACACACAAGAGTACAGAATCACACACACAGAGTACAGAATCAAACACAGAGTACAGAATCAGACACAGAGTACAGAATCACACAAAGAGTACAGAATCACACACACAGAGTGCAGAATCACACATACAGAGTGCAGAATCACACACACAGAGTACAGAATCACACGCATAGTACAGAATCACACACTGAATACAGAATCACACAGAGTACAGAATCACACGCATAGTACAGAATCACACGTATAGTACAGAATCACACACGCAGAGTACAGAATCACACACAGAGTACAGAATCACACACACAGAGTACAGAATCACACGCAGAGTGCACAGTCACACACAGAGTGCAGAATCACACACAGAGTACAGAATCACACGCATAGTACAGAATCACTCACACAGAGTACAGAATCACACACACAGAGTGCAGAATCACACACAGAGTACAGAATCACACGCATAGTACAGAATCACACACACAGAGTACAGAATCACAGACAGAGTACAGAATCACACACAGAGTGCAGAATCACACACAGTACAGAATCACACACACAGAGTACAGAATCACACAGAGTACAGAATCACACATACAGAGTACAGAATCACACACAGGGTACAGAATCACACACCGAGTACAGAATCACACACACAGTACAGAATCACACACACAGAGTACAGAATCACACAGAGTACAGAATCACACATACAGAGTACAGAATCACACACAGGGTACAGAATCTCACACAGAGTACAGAATCACACACAGAGTACAGAATCACACACAAGCATACAGAATCACACACACAGAGTACAGAATCACACAGAGTACAGAATCACACACAGAGTACAGAATATCACACAGCGTATAGAATCACACACAGAGTACAGAATCACACACACAGAGTGCAGAATCACACATACAGAGTACAGAATCACACACACAGTGCAGAATCACACACACAGAGTACAGAATCACACAGAGTACAGAATCACACATACAGAGTACAGAATCACACACAGAGTACAGAATCACACACAGTGTACAGAATCACACACAGAGTACAGAATCACACACAGAGTACAGAATCACACACAGAGTACAGAATCACACAAAGAGTACAGAATCACACACACAGAGTGCAGAATCACACATACAGAGTGCAGAATCACACACACAGACTACAGAATCACACGCATAGTACAGAATCACACACTGAATACAGAATCACACAGAGTACAGAATCACACGCATAGTACAGAATCACACGCATAGTACAGAATCACACACGCAGAGTACAGAATCACACACAGAGTACAGAATCACACACACAGAGTACAGAATCACACGCAGAGTGCAAAATCACACACAGAGTGCAGTATCACACACAGAGTACAGAATCACACGCATAGTACAGAATCACACACACAGAGTACAGAATCACACACACAGAGTGCAGAATCACACACAGAGTACAGAATCACACGCATAGTACAGAATCACACACACAGAGTACAGAATCACACACAGAGTACAGAATCACACACAGAGTACAGAATCACACACAGAGTGCAGAATCACACACACAGAGTACAGAATCACACAGAGTACAGAATCACACATACAGAGTACAGAATCACACACAGGGTACAGAATCACACACCGAGTACAGAATCACACACACAGTACAGAATCACACACACAGAGTACAGAATCACACAGAGTACAGAATCACACATACAGAGTACAGAATCACACACAGGGTACAGAATCTCACACAGAGTACAGAATCACACACAGAGTACAGAATCACACACAAGCATACAGAATCACACACACAGAGTGCAGAATCACACACAGAGTACAGAATCACACACAAGAGTACAGAATCACACACACAGAGTACAGAATCAAACACAGAGTACAGAATCACACACAGAATACAGAATCACACACACAGAGTGCAGAATCACACATAAAGAGTACAGAATCACACACCCAGAGTACAGAATCACACGCATAGTACAGAATCACACACACAGAGTACAGAATCCCATACATAGTACAGAATCACACACACAGCACAGAATCACACATAGAGTACAGAATCATCACAGAGTACAGAATCACACGCATAGTACAGAATCACACGTATAGTACAGAATCACACACGCAGAGTACAGAATCACACACAGAGTACAGAATCACACACACAGAGTACAGAATCACACGCAGAGTGCACAATCACACACAGAGTGCAGAATCACACACAGAGTACAGAATCACACGCATAGTACAGAATCACACACACAGAGTACAGAACCACACACACAGAGTGCAGAATCACACACAGAGTACAGAATCACACGCATAGTACAGAATCACACACACAGAGTACAGAATCACACACAGAGTACAGAATCACACACAGAGTGCAGAATCACACACAGTACAGAATCACACACACAGAGTACAGAATCACACAGAGTACAGAATCACACATACAGAGTACAGAATCACACACAGGGTACAGAATCACACACCGAGTACAGAATCACACACACAGTACAGAATCACACACACAGAGTACAGAATCACACAGAGTACAGAATCACACATACAGAGTACAGAATCACACACAGGGTACAGAAACTCACACAGAGTACAGAATCACACACAGAGTACAGAATCACACACAAGCATACAGAATCACACACACAGAGTACAGAATCACACAGAGTACAGAATCACACACAGAGTAAAGAATCACACGCATAGTACAGAATCACACACACAGAGTACAGAATCACACACAGAGTACAGAATCACACACAGAGTGCAGAATCACACACAGTACAGAATCACACACACAGAGTACAGAATCACACAGAGTACAGAATCACACATACAGAGTACAGAATCACACACAGGGTACAGAATCACACACCGAGTACAGAATCACACACACAGTACAGAATCACACACACAGAGTACAGAATCACACAGAGTACAGAATCACACATACAGAGTACAGAATCACACACAGGGTACAGAATCTCACACAGAGTACAGAATCACACACACAGAGTGCAGAATCACACACAGAGTACAGAATCACACGCACAGTACAGAATCACACACACAGAGTACAGAATCACACACAGAGTACAGAATCACACACAGAGCACAGAATCACACACAGAGTGCAGAATCACACACAGTACAGAATCAAACACGCAGAGTACAGAATCACACAAAGAGTACAGAATCACACACACAGAGTGCAGAATCACACATACAGAGTGCAGAATCACACACACAGAGTACAGAATCACACGCATAGTACAGAATCACACACTGAATACAGAATCACACAGAGTACAGAATCACACGCATAGTACAGAATCACACACAGAGTACAGAATCACACACGCAGAGTACAGAATCACACACAGAGTACAGAATCACACACACAGAGTACAGAATCACACGCAGAGTGCAAAATCACACACAGAGTGCAGTATCACACACAGAGTACAGAATCACACGCATAGTACAGAATCACACACACAGAGTACAGAATCACACACACAGAGTGCAGAATCACACACAGAGTACAGAATCACACGCATAGTACAGAATCACACACACAGAGTACAGAATCACACACAGAGTACAGAATCACACACAGAGTACAGAATCACACACAGAGTGCAGAATCACACACACAGAGTACAGAATCACACAGAGTACAGAATCACACATACAGAGTACAGAATCACACACAGGGTACAGAATCACACACCGAGTACAGAATCACACACACAGTACAGAATCACACACACAGAGTACAGAATCACACAGAGTACAGAATCACACATACAGAGTACAGAATCACACACAGGGTACAGAATCTCACACAGAGTACAGAATCACACACAGAGTACAGAATCACACACAAGCATACAGAATCACACACACAGAGTGCAGAATCACACACAGAGTACAGAATCACACACAAGAGTACAGAATCACACACACAGAGTACAGAATCAAACACAGAGTACAGAATCACACACAGAGTACAGAATCACACACACAGAGTGCAGAATCACACATAAAGAGTACAGAATCACACACCCAGAGTACAGAATCACACGCATAGTACAGAATCACACACACAGAGTACAGAATCCCATACATAGTACAGAATCACACACACAGTACAGAATCACACATAGAGTACAGAATCATCACAGAGTACAGAATCACACACAGAGTACAGAATCACATACAGTGTACAGAATCACACACAGAGTACAGAATCACACGTATAGTAAAGAATCACACGCATAGTACAGAATCACACACAGAGTACAGAATCACACAAAGAGTACAGAAACACACAAAGAGTACAGAATCACACACACAGAGTGCGGAATCACACATAAACAGTGCAGAATCACACACACAGAGTACAGAATCACACGCATAGTACAGAATCACACACAGAGTACAGAATCACACACAGAGTGCAGAATCACACACAGTACAGAATCACACACGCAGAGTACAGAATCACACAGAGTACAGAATCACACAAACAGAGTACAGAATCACACACAGGGTACAGAATCACACACCGAGTACAGAATCACACACACAGTACAGAATCACACACACAGAGTACAGAATCACACAGAGTACAGAATCACACATACAGAGTACAGAATCACACACAGGGTACAGAATCTCACACAGAGTACAGAATCACACACAGAGTACAGAATCACACACAAGCATACAGAATCACACACACAGAGTGCAGAATCACACACAGAGTACAGAATCACACACAAGAGTACAGAATCACACACAAGAGTACAGAATCACACACACAGAGTACAGAATCAAACACAGAGTACAGAATCAGACACAGAGTACAGCATCACACAAAGAGTACAGAATCACACACACAGAGTGCAGAATCACACATACAGAGTGCAGAATCACACACACAGAGTACAGAATCACACGCATAGTACAGAATCACACACTGAATACAGAATCACACAGAGTACAGAATCACACGCATAGTACAGAATCACACACGCAGAGTACAGAATCACACACAGAGTACAGAATCACACACACAGAGTACAGAATCACACGCAGAGTGCACAATCACACACAGAGTGCAGAATCACACACAGAGTACAGAATCACACGCATAGTACAGAATCACACACACAGAGTACAGAATCACACACACAGAGTGCAGAATCACACACAGAGTACAGAATCACACAGAGTACAGAATCACACTGAGTACAGAATCACACATACAGAGTACAGAATCACACACAGGGTACAGAATCACACACCGAGTACAGAATCACACACACAGTACAGAATCACACACACAGAGTACAGAATCACACAGAGTACAGAATTACACATACAGAGTACAGAATCACACACAGGGTACAGAATCTCACACAGAGTACAGAATCACACACAGGGTACAGAATCTCACACAGAGTACAGAATCACACACAGAGTACAAAATCACACACAAGCATACAGAATCACACACACAGAGTGCAGAATCACACGCAGAGTACAGAATCACACACAAAAGTACAGAATCACACACAAGAGTACAGAATCACACACACAGAGTACAGAATCAAACACAGAGTACAGAATCACACAAAGAGTACAGAATCACACACACAGAGTGCAGAATCACACATAAAGAGTACAGAATCACACACCCAGAGTACAGAATCACATGCATAGTACAGAATCACACACACAGAGTACAGAATCCCATACATAGTACAGAATCACACACACAGTACAGAATCACACATAGAGTACAGAATCATCACAGAGTACAGAATCACACACAGAGTACAGAATCACATACAGTGTACAGAATCACACACAGAGTACAGAATCACACGTATAGTAAAGAATCGCACGCATAGTACAGAATCACACACAGAGTACAGAATCACACAAAGAGTACAGAAACACACAAAGAGTACAGAATCACACACACAGAGTGCGGAATCACACACAGAGTACAGAATCACACACAAGCATACAGAATCACACACACAGAGTACAGAATCACACGCATAGTACAGAATCACACACTGAATACAGAATCACACAGAGTACAGAATCACACGCATAGTACAGAATCACATACAGAGTACAGAATCACACACAGAGTACAGAATCACACACAGTGTACAGAATCACACACAGAGTACAGAATCACACACAGAGTACAGAATCACACACAGAGTACAGAATCACACAAAGAGTACAGAATCACACACACAGAGTGCAGAATCACACATACAGAGTGCAGAATCACACACACAGAGTACAGAATCACACGCACAGTACAGAATCACACACACAGAGTACAGAATCACACACAGAGTACAGAATCACACACAGAGTGCAGAATCACACACAGTACAGAATCACATACGCAGAGTACAGAATCACACAGAGTACAGAATCACACATACAGAGTACAGAATCACACACAGGGTACAGGATCACACACCGAGTACAGAATCACACACACAGTACAGAATCACACACCCAGAGTACAGAATCACACAGAGTACAGAATCACACATACAGAGTACAGAATCACACACAGGGTACAGAATCTCACACAGAGTACAGAATCACACACAGAGTACAGAATCACACACAAGCATACAGAATCACACACACAGAGTACAGAATCACACAGAGTACAGAATCACACACAGAGTAAAGAATCACACAAAGAGTACAGAATCACACACACAGAGTGCAGAATCACACATACAGAGTGCAGAATCACACACACAGAGTACAGAATCACACGCATAGTACAGAATCACACACTGAATACAGAATCACACAGAGTACAGAATCACACGCATAGTACAGAATCACACGCAGAGTACAGAATCACACACGCAGAGTACAGAATCACACACAGAGTACAGAATCACACACACAGAGTACAGAATCACACGCAGAGTGCAAAATCACACACAGAGTGCAGAATCACACACAGAGTACAGAATCACACGCATAGTACAGAATCACACACACAGAGTACAGAATCACACACACAGAGTGCAGAATCACACACAGAGTACAGAATCACACGCATAGTACAGAATCACACACACAGAGTACAGAATCACACACAGAGGACAGAATCACACACAGAGTACAGAATCACACACAGAGTGCAGAATCACACACAGTACAGAATCACATACACAGAGTACAGAATCACACATACAGAGTACAGAATCACACAAAGGGTACAGAATCACACACCGAGTACAGAATCACACACACAGTACAGAATCACACACCCAGAGTACAGAATCACACAGAGTACAGAATCACACATACAGAGTACAGAATCACACACAGGGTACAGAATCTCACACAGAGTACAGAGTCACACACAGAGTACAGAATCACACACAAGCATACAGAATCACACACACAGAGTGCAGAATCACACACAGAGTACAGAATCACACACAAGAGTACAGAATCACACACAAGAGTACAGAATCACACACACAGAGTACAGAATCAAACACAGAGTACAGAATCAGACACAGAGTACAGAATCACACAAAGAGTACAGAATCACACACACAGAGTGCAGAATCACACATACAGAGTGCAGAATCACACACACAGAGTACAGAATCACACGCATAGTACAGAATCACACACTGAATACAGAATCACACAGAGTACAGAATCACACGCATAGTACAGAATCACACGCATAGTACAGAATCACACACGCAGAGTACAGAATCACACACAGAGTACAGAATCACACACACAGAGTACAGAATCACACGCAGAGTGCACAATCACACACAGAGTGCAGAATCACACACAGAGTACAGAATCACACGCATAGTACAGAATCACACACACAGAGTACAGAATCACACACACAGAGTGCAGAATAACACACAGAGTACAGAATCACACGCATAGTACAGAATCACACACACAGAGTACAGAATCACACACAGAGTACAGAATCACACACAGAGTGCAGAATCACACACAGTACAGAATCACACACACAGAGTACAGAATCACACAGAGTACAGAATCACACATACAGAGTACAGAATCACACACAGGGTACAGAATCACACACCGAGTACAGAATCACACACACAGTACAGAATCACACACACAGAGTACAGAATCACACAGAGTACAGAATCACACATACAGAGTACAGAATCACACACAGGGTACAGAATCTCACACAGAGTACAGAATCACACACAGAGTACAGAATCACACACAAGCATACAGAATCACACACACAGAGTACAGAATCACACAGAGTACAGAATCACACACAGAGTACAGAATCTCACACAGCGTATAGAATCACACACAGAGTACAGAATCACACACACAGAGTGCAGAATCACACATACAGAGTACAGAATCACACACACAGTGCAGAATCACACACACAGAGTACAGAATCACACAGAGTACAGAATCACACATACAGAGTACAGAATCACACACAGAGTACAGAATCACACACAGTGTACAGAATCACACACAGAGTACAGAATCACACACAGAGTACAGAATCACACACAGAGTACAGAATCACACAAAGTGTACAGAATCACACACACAGAGTGCAGAATCACACATACAGAGTGCAGAATCACACACACAGACTACAGAATCACACGCATAGTACAGAATCACACATTGAATACAGAATCACACAGAGTACAGAATCACACGCATAGTACAGAATCACACGCATAGTACAGAATCACACACGCAGAGTACAGAATCACACACAGAGTACAGAATCACATACAGTGTACAGAATCACACACAGAGTACAGAATCACACGTATAGTAAAGAATCGCACGCATAGTACAGAATCACACACAGAGTACAGAATCACACAAAGAGTACAGAAACACACAAAGAGTACAGAATCACACACACAGAGTGCGGAATCACACACAGAGTACAGAATCACACACAAGCATACAGAATCACACACACAGAGTACAGAATCACACGCATAGTACAGAATCACACACTGAATACAGAATCACACAGAGTACAGAATCACACGCATAGTACAGAATCACATACAGAGTACAGAATCACACACAGAGTACAGAATCACACACAGTGTACAGAATCACACACAGAGTACAGAATCACACACAGAGTACAGAATCACACACAGAGTACAGAATCACACAAAGAGTACAGAATCACACACACAGAGTGCAGAATCACTCATACAGAGTGCAGAATCACACACACAGAGTACAGAATCACACGCACAGTACAGAATCACACACACAGAGTACAGAATCACACACAGAGTACAGAATCACACACAGAGTACAGAATCACACACAGAGTGCAGAATCACACACAGTACAGAATCACATACGCAGAGTACAGAATCACACAGAGTACAGAATCACACACACAGAGTACAGAATCACACACAGGGTACAGGATCACACACCGAGTACAGAATCACACACACAGTACAGAATCACACACACAGAGTACAGAATCACACAGAGTACAGAATCACACATACAGAGTACAGAATCACACACAGGGTACAGAATCTCACACAGAGTACAGAATCACACACAGAGTACAGAATCACACACAAGCATACAGAATCACACACACAGAGTACAGAATCACACAGAGTACAGAATCACACACAGAGTAAAGAATCACACAAAGAGTACAGAATTACACACACAGAGTGCAGAATCACACATACAGAGTGCAGAATCACACACACAGAGTACAGAATCACATGCATAGTACAGAATCACACACTGAATACAGAATCACACAGAGTACAGAATCACACGCATAGTACAGAATCACACGCATAGTACAGAATCACACACGCAGAGTACAGAATCACACACAGAGTACAGAATCACACACACAGAGTACAGAATCACACGCATAGTACAGAATCACACACACAGAGTACAGAATCACACACACAGAGTGCAGAATCACACACAGAGTACAGAATCACACGCATAGTACAGAATCACACACACAGAGTACAGAATCACACACAGAGGACAGAATCACACACAGAGTACAGAATCACACACAGAGTGCAGAATCACACACAGTACAGAATCACATACACAGAGTACAGAATCACACAGAGTACAGAATCACACATACAGAGTACAGAATCACACAAAGGGTACAGAATCACACACCGAGTACAGAATCACACACACAGTACAGAATCACACACCCAGAGTACAGAATCACACAGAGTACAGAATCACACATACAGAGTACAGAATCACACACAGGGTACAGAATCTCACACAGAGTACAGAGTCACACACAGAGTACAGAATCACACACAAGCATACAGAATCACACACACAGAGTGCAGAATCACACACAGAGTACAGAATCACACACAAGAGTACAGAGTCACACACAAGAGTACAGAATCACACACACAG
The DNA here is from genome assembly GCF_047496885.1 of Scyliorhinus torazame. Lineage (NCBI taxonomy): Eukaryota > Metazoa > Chordata > Chondrichthyes > Carcharhiniformes > Scyliorhinidae > Scyliorhinus > Scyliorhinus torazame. The sequence goes on along the minus strand of NC_092718.1, from coordinate 81,086,410 downwards.
AGTACAGAATCAAACACAGAGTACAGAATCAGACACAGAGTACAGAATCACACAAAGAGTACAGAATCACACACACAGAGTGCAGAATCACACATACAGAGTGCAGAATCACACACACAGAGTACAGAATCACACGCATAGTACAGAATCACACACTGAATACAGAATCACACAGAGTACAGAATCACACGCATAGTACAGAATCACACGCATAGTACAGAATCACACACGCAGAGTACAGAATCACACACAGAGTACAGAATCACACACACAGAGTACAGAATCACACGCAGAGTGCACAATCACACACAGAGTGCAGAATCACACACAGAGTACAGAATCACACGCATAGTACAGAATCACACACACAGAGTACAGAATCACACACACAGAGTGCAGAATCACACACAGAGTACAGAATCACATGCATAGTACAGAATCACACACACAGAGTACAGAATCACACACAGAGTACAGAATCACACACAGAGTGCAGAATCACACACAGTACAGAATCACACACACAGAGTACAGAATCACACAGAGTACAGAATCACACATACAGAGTACAGAATCACACACAGGGTACAGAATCACACACCGAGTACAGAATCACACACACAGTACAGAATCACACACACAGAGTACAGAATCACACAGAGTACAGAATCACACATACAGAGTACAGAATCACACACAGGGTACAGAATCTCACACAGAGTACAGAATCACACACAGAGTACAGAATCACACACAAGCATACAGAATCACACACACAGAGTACAGAATCACACAGAGTACAGAATCACACACAGAGTACAGAATCTCACACAGCGTATAGAATCACACACAGAGTACAGAATCACACACAAAGAGTGCAGAATCACACATACAGAGTACAGAATCACACACACAGTGCAGAATCACACACACAGAGCACAGAATCACACAGAGTACAGAATCACACATACAGAGTACAGAATCACACACAGAGTACAGAATCACACACAGTGTACAGAATCACACACAGAGTACAGAATCACACACAGAGTACAGAATCACACACAGAGTACAGAATCACACAAAGAGTACAGAATCACATACACAGAGTGCAGACTCACACATACAGAGTGCAGAATCACACACACAGACTACAGAATCACACGCATAGTACAGAATCACACACTGAATACAGAATCACACAGAGTACAGAATCACACGCATAGTACAGAATCACACGCATAGTACAGAATCACACACGCAGAGTACAGAATCACACACAGAGTACAGAATCACACACACAGAGTACAGAATCACACGCAGAGTGCAAAATCACACACAGAGTGCAGAATCACACACAGAGTACAGAATCACACGCATAGTACAGAAGCACACACACAGAGTACAGAATCACACACACAGAGTGCAGAATCACACACAGAGTACAGAATCACACGCATAGTACAGAATCACACACACAGAGTACAGAATCACACACAGAGTACAGAATCACACACAGAGTACAGAATCACACACAGAGTGCAGAATCACACACACAGAGTACAGAATCACACAGAGTACAGAATCACACATACAGAGTACAGAATCACACACAGGGTACAGAATCACACACCGAGTACAGAATCACACACACAGTACAGAATCACACACACAGAGTACAGAATCACACAGAGTACAGAATCACACATACAGAGTACAGAATCACACACAGGGTACAGAATCTCACACAGAGTACAGAATCACACACAGAGTACAGAATCACACACAAGCATACAGAATCACACACACAGAGTGCAGAATCACACACAGAGTACAGAATCACACACAAGAGTACAGAATCACACACACAGAGTACAGAATCAAACACAGAGTACAGAATCACACACAGAGTACAGAATCACACACACAGAGTGCAGAATCACACATAAAGAGTACAGAATCACACACCCAGAGTACAGAATCACACGCATAGTACAGAATCACACACACAGAGTACAGAATCCCATACATAGTACAGAATCACACACACAGTACAGAATCACACATAGAGTACAGAATCATCACAGAGTACAGAATCACACACAGAGTACAGAATCACATACAGTGTACAGAATCACACACAGAGTACAGAATCACACGTATAGTAAAGAATCACACGCATAGTACAGAATCACACACAGCGTACAGAATCACACAAAGAGTACAGAAACACACAAAGAGTACAGAATCACACACACAGAGTGCAGAATCACACATACAGAGTGCAGAATCACACACACAGAGTACAGAATCACACGCATAGTACAGAATCACACACTGAATACTGAATCACACAGAGTACAGAATCACACGCATAGTACAGAAACAAATACAGAGTACAGAATCACACACAGAGTACAGAATCACACACAGTGTACAGAATCACACACAGAGTACAGAATAACACACATAGTACAGAATCACACACAGAGTACAGAATCACACAAAGAGTACAGAATCACACACACAGAGTGCAGAATCACACATACAGAGTGCAGAATCACACACACAGAGTACAGAATCACACGCATAGTACAGAATCACACACTGAATACAGAATCACACAGAGTACAGAATCACACGCATAGTACAGAATCACACGCATAGTACAGAATCACACACGCAGAGTACAGAATCACACACAGAGTACAGAATCACACACACAGAGTACAGAATCACACGCAGAGTGCACAATCACACACAGAGTACAGAATCACACAGAGTACAGAATCACACACACAGTACAGAATCACACACCCAGAGTACAGAATCACACAGAGTACAGAATCACACATACAGAGTACAGAATCACACACAGGGTACAGAATCTCACACAGAGTACAGAGTCACACACAGAGTACAGAATCACACACAAGCATACAGAATCACACACACAGAGTGCAGAATCACACACAGAGTACAGAATCACACACAAGAGTACAGAATCACACACAAGAGTACAGAATCACACACACACAGTACAGAATCAAACACAGAGTACAGAATCAGACACAGAGTACAGAATCACACAAAGAGTACAGAATCACACACACAGAGTGCAGAATCACCCATACAGAGTGCAGAATCACACACACAGAGTACAGAATCACACGCATAGTACAGAATCACACGCATAGTACAGAATCACACACGCAGAGTACAGAATCACACACAGAGTACAGAATCACACACACAGAGTACAGAATCACACGCAGAGTGCACAATCACACACAGAGTGCAGAATCACACACAGAGTACAGAATCACACGCATAGTACGGAATCACACACACAGAGTACAGAATCACACACACAGAGTGCAGAATCACACACAGAGTACAGAATCACACGCATAGTACAGAATCACACACACAGAGTACAGAATCACACACAGAGTACAGAATCACACACAGAGTACAGAATCACACACAGAGTGCAGAATCACACACACAGAGTACAGAATCACACAGAGTACAGAATCACACATACAGAGTACAGAATCACACACAGGGTACAGAATCACACACCGAGTACAGAATCACACACACAGTACAGAATCACACACACAGAGTACAGAATCACACAGAGTACAGAATCACACATACAGAGTACAGAATCACACACAGGGTACAGAATCTCACACAGAGTACAGAATCACACACAGAGTACAGAATCACACACAAGCATACAGAATCACACACACAGAGTACAGAATCACACAGAGTACAGAATCACACACAGAGTACAGAATCTCACACAGCGTATAGAATCACACACAGAGTACAGAATCACACACACAGAGTGCAGAATCACACATACAGAGTACAGAATCACACACACAGTGCAGAATCACACACACAGAGTACAGAATCACACAGAGTACAGAATCACACATACAGAGTACAGAATCACACACAGAGTACAGAATCACACACAGTGTACAGAATCACACACAGAGTACAGAATCACACATACAGAGTACAGAATCACACACACAGAGTACAGAATCACACAAAGAGTACAGAATCACACACACAGAGTGCAGAATCACACATACAGAGTGCAGAATCACACACACAGACTACAGAATCACACGCATAGTACAGAATCACACACTGAATACAGAATCACACAGAGTACAGAATCACACGCATAGTACAGAATCACACGCATAGTACAGAATCACACACGCAGAGTACAGAATCACACACAGAGTACAGAATCACACACACAGAGTACAGAATCACACGCAGAGTGCAAAATCACACACAGAGTGCAGAATCACACACAGAGTACAGAATCACACGCATAGTACAGAATCACACACACAGAGTACAGAATCACACACACAGAGTGCAGAATCACACACAGAGTACAGAATCACACGCATAGTACAGAATCACACACACAGAGTACAGAATCACACACAGAGTACAGAATCACACACAGAGTACAGAATCACACACAGAGTGCAGAATCACACACACAGAGTACAGAATCACACAGAGTACAGAATCACACATACAGAGTACAGAATCACACACAGGGTACAGAATCACACACCGAGTACAGAATCACACACACAGTACAGAATCACACACACAGAGTACAGAATCACACAGAGTACAGAATCACACATACAGAGTACAGAATCACACACAGGGTACAGAATCTCACACAGAGTACAGAATCACACACAGAGTACAGAATCACACACAAGCATACAGAATCACACACACAGAGTGCAGAATCACACACAGAGTGCAGAATCACACACAAGAGTACAGAATCACACACACAGAGTACAGAGTCAAACACAGAGTACAGAATCACACACAGAGTACAGAATCACACACACAGTACAGAATCACACACACAGAGTACAGAATCCCATACATAGTACAGAATCACACACACAGTACAGAATCACACATAGAGTACAGAATCATCACAGAGTACAGAATCACACACAGAGTACAGAATCACATACAGTGTACAGAATCACACACAGAGTACAGAATCACACGTATAGTAAAGAATCACACGCATAGTACAGAATCACACACGCAGAGTACAGAATCACACACAGAGTACAGAATCACACACACAGAGTACAGAATCACACGCAGAGTGCACAATCACACACAGAGTGCAGAATCACACACAGAGTACAGAATCACACGCATAGTACAGAATCACACACACAGAGTACAGAATCACACAAAGAGTACAGAATCACACACACAGAGTGCAGAATCACCCATACAGAGTGCAGAATCACACACACAGAGTACAGAATCACACGCATAGTACAGAATCACACGCATAGTACAGAATCACACACGCAGAGTACAGAATCACACACAGAGTACAGAATCACACACACAGAGTACAGAATCACACGCAGAGTGCACAATCACACACAGAGTGCAGAATCACACACAGAGTACAGAATCACACGCATAGTACAGAATCACACACACAGAGTACAGAATCACACACACAGAGTGCAGAATCACACACAGAGTACAGAATCACACGCATAGTACAGAATCACACACACAGAGTACAGAATCACACACAGAGTACAGAATCACACACAGAGTACAGAATCACACACAAAGTGCAGAATCACACACACAGAGTACAGAATCACACAGAGTACAGAATCACACATACAGAGTACAGAATCACACACAGGGTACAGAATCACACACCGAGTACAGAATCACACACACAGTACAGAATCACACACACAGAGTACAGAATCACACAGAGTACAGAATCACACATACAGAGTACAGAATCACACACAGGGTACAGAATCTCACACAGAGTACAGAATCACACACAGAGTACAGAATCACACACAAGCATACAGATTCACACACACAGAGTACAGAATCACACAGAGTACAGAATCACACACAGAGTACAGAATCTCACACAGCGTATAGAATCACACACAGAGTACAGAATCACACACACAGAGTGCAGAATCACACATACAGAGTACAGAATCACACACACAGTGCAGAATCACACACACAGAGTACAGAATCACACAGAGTACAGAATCACACATACAGAGTACAGAATCACACACAGAGTACAGAATCACACACAGTGTACAGAATCACACACAGAGTACAGAATCACACACAGAGTACAGAATCACACACAGAGTACAGAATCACACAAAGAGTACAGAATCACACACACAGAGTGCAGAATCACACATACAGAGTGCAGAATCACACACACAGACTACAGAATCACACGCATAGTACAGAATCACACACTGAATACAGAATCACACAGAGTACAGAATCACACGCATAGTACAGAATCACACGCATAGTACAGAATCACACACGCAGAGTACAGAATCACACACAGAGTACAGAATCACACACACAGAGTACAGAATCACACGCAGAGTGCAAAATCACACACAGAGTGCAGAATCACACACAGAGTACAGAATCACACGCATAGTACAGAATCACACACACAGAGTACAGAATCACACACACAGAGTGCAGAATCACACACAGAGTACAGAATCACACGCATAGTACAGAATCACACACAGAGTACAGAATCACACAAAGAGTACAGAATCACACACACAGAGTGCAGAATCACACATACAGAGTGCAGAATCACACACACAGAGTACAGAATCACACGCACAGTACAGAATCACACACACAGAGTACAGAATCACACACAGAGTACAGAATCACACACAGAGTACAGAATCACACACAGAGTGCAGAATCACACACAGTACAGAATCACATACGCAGAGTACAGAATCACACAGAGTACAGAATCACACATACAGAGTACAGAATCACACACAGGGTACAGGATCACACACCGAGTACAGAATCACACACACAGTACAGAATCACACACACAGAGTACAGAATCACACAGAGTACAGAATCACACATACAGAGTACAGAATCACACACAGGGTACAGAATCTCACACAGAGTACAGAATCACACACAGAGTACAGAATCACACACAAGCATACAGAATCACACACACAGAGTACAGAATCACACAGAGTACAGAATCACACACAGAGTAAAGAATCACACAAAGAGTACAGAATTACACACACAGAGTGCAGAATCACACATACAGAGTGCAGAATCACACACACAGAGTACAGAATCACATGCATAGTACAGAATCACACACTGAATACAGAATCACACAGAGTACAGAATCACACGCATAGTACAGAATCACACGCATAGTACAGAATCACACACGCAGAGTACAGAATCACACACAGAGTACAGAATCACACACACAGAGTACAGAATCACACGCAGAGTGCAAAATCACACACAGAGTGCAGAATCACACACAGAGTACAGAATCACACGCATAGTACAGAATCACACACACAGAGTACAGAATCACACACACAGAGTGCAGAATCACACACAGAGTACAGAATCACACGCATAGTACAGAATCACACACACAGAGTACAGAATCACACACAGAGGACAGAATCACACACAGAGTACAGAATCACACACAGAGTGCAGAATCACACACAGTACAGAATCACATACACAGAGTACAGAATCACACAGAGTACAGAATCACACATACAGAGTACAGAATCACACAAAGGGTACAGAATCACACACCGAGTACAGAATCACACACACAGTACAGAATCACACACCCAGAGTACAGAATCACACAGAGTACAGAATCACACATACAGAGTACAGAATCACACACAGGGTACAGAATCTCACACAGAGTACAGAGTCACACACAGAGTACAGAATCACACACAAGCATACAGAATCACACACACAGAGTGCAGAATCACACACAGAGTACAGAATCACACACAAGAGTACAGAATCACACACAAGAGTACAGAATCACACACACAGAGTACAGAATCAAACACAGAGTACAGAATCAGACACAGAGTACAGAATCACACAAAGAGTACAGAATCACACACACAGAGTGCAGAATCACACATACAGAGTGCAGAATCACACACACAGAGTACAGAATCACACGCATAGTACAGAATCACACACTGAATACAGAATCACACAGAGTACAGAATCACACGCATAGTACAGAATCACACGCATAGTACAGAATCACACACGCAGAGTACAGAATCACACACAGAGTACAGAATCACACACACAGAGTACAGAATCACACGCAGAGTGCACAATCACACACAGAGTGCAGAATCACACACAGAGTACAGAATCACACGCATAGTACAGAATCACACACACAGAGTACAGAATCACACACACAGAGTGCAGAATCACACACAGAGTACAGAATCACACGCATAGTACAGAATCACACACACAGAGTACAGAATCACACACAGAGTACAGAATCACACACAGAGTGCAGAATCACTCACAGTACAGAATCACACACACAGAGTACAGAATCACACAGAGTACAGAATCACACATACAGAGTACAGAATCACACACAGGGTACAGAATCACACACCGAGTACAGAATCACACACACAGTACAGAATCACACACACAGAGTACAGAATCACACAGAGTACAGAATCACACATACAGAGTACAGAATCACACACAGGGTACAGAATCTCACACAGAGTACAGAATCACACACAGAGTACAGAATCACACACAAGCATACAGAATCACACACACAGAGTACAGAATCACACAGAGTACAGAATCACACACAGAGTACAGAATCTCACACAGCGTATAGAATCACACACAGAGTACAGAATCAGACACAAAGAGTGCAGAATCACACATACAGAGTACAGAATCACACACACAGTGCAGAATCACACACACAGAGCACAGAATCACACAGAGTACAGAATCACACATACAGAGTACAGAATCACACACAGAGTACAGAATCACACACAGTGTACAGAATCACACACAGAGTACAGAATCACACACAGAGTACAGAATCACACACAGAGTACAGAATCACACAAAGAGTACAGAATCACACACACAGAGTGCAGAATCACACATACAGAGTGCAGAATCACACACACAGACTACAGAATCACACGCATAGTACAGAATCACACACTGAATACAGAATCACACAGAGTACAGAATCACACGCATAGTACAGAATCACACGCATAGTACAGAATCACACACACAGAGTACAGAATCACACACAGAGTACAGAATCACACACACAGAGTACAGAATCACACGCAGAGTGCAAAATCACACACAGAGTGCAGAATCACACACAGAGTACAGAATCACACGCATAGTACAGAAGCACACACACAGAGTACAGAATCACACACACAGAGTGCAGAATCACACACAGAGTACAGAATCACACGCATAGTACAGAATCACACACACAGAGTACAGAATCACACACAGAGTACAGAATCACACACAGAGTACAGAATCACACACAGAGTGCAGAATCACACACACAGAGTACAGAATCACACAGAGTACAGAATCACACATACAGAGTACAGAATCACACACAGGGTACAGAATCACACACCGAGTACAGAATCACACACACAGTACAGAATCACACACACAGAGTACAGAATCACACAGAGTACAGAATCACACATACAGAGTACAGAATCACACACAGGGTACAGAATCTCACACAGAGTACAGAATCACACACAGAGTACAGAATCACACACAAGCATACAGAATCACACACACAGAGTGCAGAATCACACACAGAGTACAGAATCACACACAAGAGTACAGAATCACACACACAGAGTACAGAATCAAACACAGAGTACAGAATCACACACAGAGTACAGAATCACACAGAGTACAGAATCACACATACAGAGTACAGAATCACACACAGAGTACAGAATCACACACAGAGTACAGAATCACACACAGAGTACAGAATCACACACAAGCATACAGATTCACACACACAGAGTACAGAATCACACAGAGTACAGAATCACACACAGAGTACAGAATCTCACACAGCGTATAGAATCACACACAGAGTACAGAATCACACACACAGAGTGCAGAATCACACATACAGAGTACAGAATCACACACACAGTGCAGAATCACACACACAGAGTACAGAATCACACAGAGTACAGAATCACACATACAGAGTACAGAATCACACACAGAGTACAGAATCACACACAGTGTACAGAATCACACACAGAGTACAGAATCACACACAGAGTACAGAATCACACACAGAGTACAGAATCACACAAAGAGTACAGAATCACACACACAGAGTGCAGAATCACACATACAGAGTGCAGAATCACACACACAGACTACAGAATCACACGCATAGTACAGAATCACACACTGAATACAGAATCACACAGAGTACAGAATCACACGCATAGTACAGAATCACACGCATAGTACAGAATCACACACGCAGAGTACAGAATCACACACAGAGTACAGAATCACACACACAGAGTACAGAATCACACGCAGAGTGCAAAATCACACACAGAGTGCAGAATCACACACAGAGTACAGAATCACACGCATAGTACAGAATCACACACACAGAGTACAGAATCACACACACAGAGTGCAGAATCACACACAGAGTACAGAATCACACGCATAGTACAGAATCACACACAGAGTACAGAATCACACAAAGAGTACAGAATCACACACACAGAGTGCAGAATCACACATACAGAGTGCAGAATCACACACACAGAGTACAGAATCACACGCACAGTACAGAATCACACACACAGAGTACAGAATCACACACAGAGTACAGAATCACACACAGAGGACAGAATCACACACAGAGTACAGAATCACACACAGAGTGCAGAATCACACACAGTACAGAATCACATACACAGAGTACAGAATCACACAGAGTACAGAATCACACATACAGAGTACAGAATCACACAAAGGGTACAGAATCACACACCGAGTACAGAATCACACACACAGTACAGAATCACACACCCAGAGTACAGAATCACACAGAGTACAGAATCACACATACAGAGTACAGAATCACACACAGGGTACAGAATCTCACACAGAGTACAGAGTCACACACAGAGTACAGAATCACACACAAGCATACAGAATCACACACACAGAGTGCAGAATCACACACAGAGTACAGAATCACACACAAGAGTACAGAATCACACACAAGAGTACAGAATCACACACACAGAGTACAGAATCAAACACAGAGTACAGAATCAGACACAGAGTACAGAATCACACAAAGAGTACAGAATCACACACACAGAGTGCAGAATCACACATACAGAGTGCAGAATCACACACACAGAGTACAGAATCACACGCATAGTACAGAATCACACACTGAATACAGAATCACACAGAGTACAGAATCACACGCATAGTACAGAATCACACGCATAGTACAGAATCACACACGCAGAGTACAGAATCACACACAGAGTACAGAATCACACACACAGAGTACAGAATCACACGCAGAGTGCACAATCACACACAGAGTGCAGAATCACACACAGAGTACAGAATCACACGCATAGTACAGAATCACACACACAGAGTACAGAATCACACACACAGAGTGCAGAATCACACACAGAGTACAGAATCACACGCATAGTACAGAATCACACACACAGAGTACAGAATCACACACAGAGTACAGAATCACACACAGAGTGCAGAATCACACACAGTACAGAATCACACACACAGAGTACAGAATCACACAGAGTACAGAATCACACATACAGAGTACAGAATCACACACAGGGTACAGAATCACACACCGAGTACAGAATCACACACACAGTACAGAATCACACACACAGAGTACAGAATCACACAGAGTACAGAATCACACATACAGAGTACAGAATCACACACAGGGTACAGAATCTCACACAGAGTACAGAATCACACACAGAGTACAGAATCACACACAAGCATACAGAATCACACACACAGAGTACAGAATCACACAGAGTACAGAATCACACACAGAGTACAGAATCTCACACAGCGTATAGAATCACACACAGAGTACAGAATCACACACAAAGAGTGCAGAATCACACATACAGAGTACAGAATCACACACACAGTGCAGAATCACACACACAGAGCACAGAATCACACAGAGTACAGAATCACACATACAGAGTACAGAATCACACACAGAGTACAGAATCACACACAGTGTACAGAATCACACACAGAGTACAGAATCACACACAGAGTACAGAATCACACACAGAGTACAGAATCACACAAAGAGTACAGAATCACACACACAGAGTGCAGAATCACACATACAGAGTGCAGAATCACACACACAGACTACAGAATCACACACATAGTACAGAATCACACACTGAATACAGAATCACACAGAGTACAGAATCACACGCATAGTACAGAATCACACGCATAGTACAGAATCACACACGCAGAGTACAGAATCACACACAGAGTACAGAATCACACACACAGAGTACAGAATCACACGCAGAGTGCAAAATCACACACAGAGTGCAGAATCACACACAGAGTACAGAATCACACGCATAGTACAGAAGCACACACACAGAGTACAGAATCACACACACAGAGTGCAGAATCACACACAGAGTACAGAATCACACGCATAGTACAGAATCACACACACAGAGTACAGAATCACACACAGAGTACAGAATCACACACAGAGTACAGAATCACACACAGAGTGCAGAATCACACACACAGAGTACAGAATCACACAGAGTACAGAATCACACATACAGAGTACAGAATCACACACAGGGTACAGAATCACACACCGAGTACAGAATCACACACACAGTACAGAATCACACACACAGAGTACAGAATCACACAGAGTACAGAATCACACATACAGAGTACAGAATCACACACAGGGTACAGAATCTCACACAGAGTACAGAATCACACACAGAGTACAGAATCACACACAAGCATACAGAATCACACACACAGAGTGCAGAATCACACACAGAGTACAGAATCACACACAAGAGTACAGAATCACACACACAGAGTACAGAATCAAACACAGAGTACAGAATCACACACAGAGTACAGAATCACACACACAGAGTGCAGAATCACACATAAAGAGTACAGAATCACACACCCAGAGTACAGAATCACACGCATAGTACAGAATCACACACACAGAGTACAGAATCCCATACATAGTACAGAATCACACACACAGTACAGAATCACACATAGAGTACAGAATCATCACAGAGTACAGAATCACACACAGAGTACAGAATCACATACAGTGTACAGAATCACACACAGAGTACAGAATCACACGTATAGTAAAGAATCACACGCATAGTACAGAATCACACACAGCGTACAGAATCACACAAAGAGTACAGAAACACACAAAGAGTACAGAATCACACACACAGAGTGCAGAATCACACATACAGAGTGCAGAATCACACACACAGAGTACAGAATCACACGCATAGTACAGAATCACACACTGAATACAGAATCACACAGAGTACAGAATCACACGCATAGTACAGAAACAAATACAGAGTACAGAATCACACACAGAGTACAGAATCACACACAGTGTACAGAATCACACACAGAGTACAGAATAACACACATAGTACAGAATCACACACAGAGTACAGAATCACACAAAGAGTACAGAATCACACACACAGAGTGCAGAATCACACACACAGAGTACAGAATCACACGCATAGTACAGAATCACACACTGAATACAGAATCACACAGAGTACAGAATCACACGCATAGTACAGAATCACACGCATAGTACAGAATCACACACGCAGAGTACAGAATCACACACAGAGTACAGAATCACACACACAGAGTACAGAATCACACGCAGAGTGCACAATCACACACAGAGTACAGAATCACACAGAGTACAGAATCACACATACAGAGTACAGAATCACACACAGGGTACAGAATCTCACACAGAGTACAGAATCACACACAGAGTACAGAATCACACACAAGCATACAGAATCACACACACAGAGTGCAGAATCACACACAGAGTACAGAATCACACACAAGAGTACAGAATCACACACACAGAGTACAGAATCAAACACAGAGTACAGAATCACACACAGAGTACAGAATCACACACACAGAGTGCAGAATCACACATAAAGAGTACAGAATCACACACCCAGAGTACAGAATCACACGCATAGTACAGAATCACACACACAGAGTACAGAATCCCATACATAGTACAGAATCACACACACAGTACAGAATCACACATAGAGTACAGAATCATCACAGAGTACAGAATCACACACAGAGTACAGAATCACATACAGTGTACAGAATCACACACAGAGTACAGAATCACACGTATAGTAAAGAATCACACGCATAGTACAGAATCACACACAGCGTACAGAATCACACAAAGAGTACAGAAACACACAAAGAGTACAGAATCACACACACAGAGTGCAGAATCACACATACAGAGTGCAGAATCACACACACAGAGTACAGAATCACACGCATAGTACAGAATCACACACTGAATACAGAATCACACAGAGTACAGAATCACACGCATAGTACAGAAACAAATACAGAGTACAGAATCACACACAGAGTACAGAATCACACACAGTGTACAGAATCACACACAGAGTACAGAATAACACACATAGTACAGAATCACACACAGAGTACAGAATCACACAAAGAGTACAGAATCACACACACAGAGTGCAGAATCACACACACAGAGTACAGAATCACACGCATAGTACAGAATCACACACTGAATACAGAATCACACAGAGTACAGAATCACACGCATAGTACAGAATCACACGCATAGTACAGAATCACACACGCAGAGTACAGAATCACACACAGAGTACAGAATCACACACACAGAGTACAGAATCACACGCAGAGTGCACAATCACACACAGAGTACAGAATCACACAGAGTACAGAATCACACACACAGTACAGAATCACACACCCAGAGTACAGAATCACACAGAGTACAGAATCACACATACAGAGTACAGAATCACACACAGGGTACAGAATCTCACACAGAGTACAGAGTCACACACAGAGTACAGAATCACACACAAGCATACAGAATCACACACACAGAGTGCAGAATCACACACAGAGTGCAGAATCACACACAAGAGTACAGAATCACACACAAGAGTACAGAATCACACACACAGAGTACAGAATCAAACACAGAGTACAGAATCAGACACAGAGTACAGAATCACACAAAGAGTACAGAATCACACACACAGAGTGCAGAATCACCCATACAGAGTGCAGAATCACACACACAGAGTACAGAATCACACGCATAGTACAGAATCACACGCATAGTACAGAATCACACACGCAGAGTACAGAATCACACACAGAGTACAGAATCACACACACAGAGTACAGAATCACACGCAGAGTGCACAATCACACACAGAGTGCAGAATCACACACAGAGTACAGAATCACACGCATAGTACGGAATCACACACACAGAGTACAGAATCACACACACAGAGTGCAGAATCACACACAGAGTACAGAATCACACGCATAGTACAGAATCACACACACAGAGTACAGAATCACACACAGAGTACAGAATCACACACAGAGTACAGAATCACACACAGAGTGCAGAATCACACACACAGAGTACAGAATCACACAGAGTACAGAATCACACATACAGAGTACAGAATCACACACAGGGTACAGAATCACACACCGAGTACAGAATCACACACACAGTACAGAATCACACACACAGAGTACAGAATCACACAGAGTACAGAATCACACATACAGAGTACAGAATCACACACAGGGTACAGAATCTCACACAGAGTACAGAATCACACACAGAGTACAGAATCACACACAAGCATACAGAATCACACACACAGAGTACAGAATCACACAGAGTACAGAATCACACACAGAGTACAGAATCTCACACAGCGTATAGAATCACACACAGAGTACAGAATCACACACACAGAGTGCAGAATCACACATACAGAGTACAGAATCACACACACAG
The DNA here is from genome assembly GCF_047496885.1 of Scyliorhinus torazame. Classification (NCBI taxonomy): domain Eukaryota; kingdom Metazoa; phylum Chordata; class Chondrichthyes; order Carcharhiniformes; family Scyliorhinidae; genus Scyliorhinus; species Scyliorhinus torazame. The sequence continues at coordinate 81,070,152 of NC_092718.1, read as the reverse complement.
TGCAGAATCACACACACAGAGTACAGAATCACACAGAGTACAGAATCACACATACAGAGTACAGAATCACACACAGAGTACAGAATCACACACAGTGTACAGAATCACACACAGAGTACAGAATCACACACAGAGTACAGAATCACACACAGAGTACAGAATCACACAAAGAGTACAGAATCACACACACAGAGTGCAGAATCACACATACAGAGTGCAGAATCACACACACAGACTACAGAATCACACGCATAGTACAGAATCACACACTGAATACAGAATCACACAGAGTACAGAATCACACGCATAGTACAGAATCACACGCATAGTACAGAATCACACACGCAGAGTACAGAATCACACACAGAGTACAGAATCACACACACAGAGTACAGAATCACACGCAGAGTGCAAAATCACACACAGAGTGCAGAATCACACACAGAGTACAGAATCACACGCATAGTACAGAATCACACACACAGAGTACAGAATCACACACACAGAGTGCAGAATCACACACAGAGCACAGAATCACACGCATAGTACAGAATCACACACACAGAGTACAGAATCACACACAGAGTACAGAATCACACACAGAGTACAGAATCACACACAGAGTGCAGAATCACACACACAGAGTACAGAATCACACAGAGTACAGAATCACACATACAGAGTACAGAATCACACACAGGGTACAGAATCACACACCGAGTACAGAATCACACACACAGTACAGAATCACACACACAGAGTACAGAATCACACAGAGTACAGAATCACATATACAGAGTACAGAATCACACACAGGGTACAGAATCTCACACAGAGTACAGAATCACACACAGAGTACAGAATCACACACAAGCATACAGAATCACACACACAGAGTGCAGAATCACACACAGAGTACAGAATCACACACAAGAGTACAGAATCACACACACAGAGTACAGAGTCAAACACAGAGTACAGAATCACACACAGAGTACAGAATCACACACACAGTACAGAATCACACACACAGAGTACAGAATCCCATACATAGTACAGAATCACACACACAGTACAGAATCACATATAGAGTACAGAATCATCACAGAGTACAGAATCACACACAGAGTACAGAATCACATACAGTGTACAGAATCACACACAGAGTACAGAATCACACGTATAGTAAAGAATCACACGCATAGTACAGAATCACACACGCAGAGTACAGAATCACACACAGAGTACAGAATCACACACACAGAGTACAGAATCACACGCAGAGTGCACAATCACACACAGAGTGCAGAATCACACACAGAGTACAGAATCACACGCATAGTACAGAATCACACACACAGAGTACAGAATCACACAAAGAGTACAGAATCACACACACAGAGTGCAGAATCACCCATACAGAGTGCAGAATCACACACACAGAGTACAGAATCACACGCATAGTACAGAATCACACGCATAGTACAGAATCACACACGCAGAGTACAGAATCACACACAGAGTACAGAATCACACACACAGAGTACAGAATCACACGCAGAGTGCACAATCACACACAGAGTGCAGAATCACACACAGAGTACAGAATCACACGCACAGTACAGAATCACACACACAGAGTACAGAATCACACACACAGAGTGCAGAATCACACACAGAGTACAGAATCACACGCATAGTACAGAATCACACACACAGAGTACAGAATCACACACAGAGTACAGAATCACACACAGAGTACAGAATCACACACAGAGTGCAGAATCACACACACAGAGTACAGAATCACACAGAGTACAGAATCACACATACAGAGTACAGAATCACACACAGGGTACAGAATCACACACCGAGTACAGAATCACACACACAGTACAGAATCACACACACAGAGTACAGAATCACACAGAGTACAGAATCACACATACAGAGTACAGAATCACACACAGGGTACAGAATCTCACACAGAGTACAGAATCACACACAGAGTACAGAATCACACACAAGCATACAGATTCACACACACAGAGTACAGAATCACACAGAATACAGAATCACACACAGAGTACAGAATCTCACACAGCGTATAGAATCACACACAGAGTACAGAATCACACACACAGAGTGCAGAATCACACATACAGAGTACAGAATCACACACACAGTGCAGAATCACACACACAGAGTACAGAATCACACAAAGTACAGAATCACACATACAGAGTACAGAATCACACACAGAGTACAGAATCACACACAGTGTACAGAATCACACACAGAGTACAGAATCACACACAGAGTACAGAATCACACACAGAGTACAGAATCACACAAAGAGTACAGAATCACACACACAGAGTGCAGAATCACACATACAGAGTGCAGAATCACACACACAGACTACAGAATCACACGCATAGTACAGAATCACACACTGAATACAGAATCACACAGAGTACAGAATCACACGCATAGTACAGAATCACACGCATAGTACAGAATCACACACGCAGAGTACAGAATCACACACAGAGTACAGAATCACACACACAGAGTACAGAATCACACGCAGAGTGCAAAATCACACACAGAGTGCAGAATCACACACAGAGTACAGAATCACACGCATAGTACAGAATCACACACACAGAGTACAGAATCACACACAGAGTACAGAATCACACACAGAGTACAGAATCACACACAGAGTGCAGAATCACACACACAGAGTACAGAATCACACAGAGTACAGAATCACACATACAGAGTACAGAATCACACACAGGGTACAGAATCACACACCGAGTACAGAATCACACACACAGTACAGAATCACACACACAGAGTACAGAATCACACAGAGTACAGAATCACACATACAGAGTACAGAATCACACACAGGGTACAGAATCTCACACAGAGTACAGAATCACACACAGAGTACAGAATCACACACAAGCATACAGAATCACACACACAGAGTGCAGAATCACACACAGAGTACAGAATCACACACAAGAGTACAGAATCACACACACAGAGTACAGAGTCAAACACAGAGTACAGAATCACACACAGAGTACAGAATCACACACACAGTACAGAATCACACACACAGAGTACAGAATCCCATACATAGTACAGAATCACACACACAGTACAGAATCACACATAGAGTACAGAATCATCACAGAGTACAGAATCACACACAGAGTACAGAATCACATACAGTGTACAGAATCACACACAGAGTACAGAATCACACGTATAGTAAAGAATCACACGCATAGTACAGAATCACACACAGCGTACAGAATCACACAAAGAGTACAGAAACACACAAAGAGTACAGAATCACACACACAGAGTGCGGAATCACACATACAGAGTGCAGAATCACACACACAGAGTACAGAATCACACGCATAGTACAGAATCACACACTGAATACAGAATCACACAGAGTACAGAATCACACGCATAGTACAGAATCAAATACAGAGTACAGAATCACACACAGAGTACAGAATCACACACAGTGTACAGAATCACACACAGAGTACAGAATAACACACATAGTACAGAATCAACACAGAGCACAGAATCACACAAAGAGTACAGAATCACACACACAGAGTGCAGAATCACACATACAGAGTGCAGAATCACACACACAGAGTACAGAATCACACGCATAGTACAGAATCACACACTGAATACAGAATCACACAGAGTACAGAATCACACGCATAGTACAGAATCACACGCATAGTACAGAATCACACACGCAGAGTACAGAATCACACACAGAGTACAGAATCACACACACAGAGTACAGAATCACACGCAGAGTGCACAATCACACACAGAGTACAGAATCACACAGAGTACAGAATCACACATACAGAGTACAGAATCACACACAGGGTACAGAATCTCACACAGAGTACAGAATCACACACAGAGTACAGAATCACACACAAGCATACAGAATCACACACACAGAGTGCAGAATCACACACAGAGTACAGAATCACACACAAGAGTACAGAATCACACACAAGAGTACAGAATCACACACACAGAGTACAGAATCAAACACAGAGTACAGAATCAGACACAGAGTACAGCATCACACAAAGAGTACAGAATCACACACACAGAGTGCAGAATCACACATACAGAGTGCAGAATCACACACACAGAGTACAGAATCACACGCATAGTACAGAATCACACACTGAATACAGAATCACACAGAGTACAGAATCACACGCATAGTACAGAATCACACACGCAGAGTACAGAATCACACACAGAGTACAGAATCACACACACAGAGTACAGAATCACACGCAGAGTGCACAATCACACACAGAGTGCAGAATCACACACAGAGTACAGAATCACATGCATAGTACATATTCACACACACAGAGTACAGAATCACACACAGAGTACAGAATCACACACAGAGTACAGAATCACACACAGAGTGCAGAATCACTCACAGAGTACAGAATCACACAGAGTACAGAATCACACTGAGTACAGAATCACACATACAGAGTACAGAATCACACACAGGGTACAGAATCACACACCGAGTACAGAATCACACACACAGTACAGAATCACACACACAGAGTACAGAATCACACAGAGTACAGAATTACACATACAGAGTACAGAATCACACACAGGGTACAGAATCTCACACAGAGTACAGAATCACACACAGGGTACAGAATCTCACACAGAGTACAGAATCACACACAGAGTACAGAATCACACACAAGCATACAGAATCACACACACAGAGTGCAGAATCACACACAGAGTACAGAATCACACACAAGAGTACAGAATCACACACAAGAGTACAGAATCACACACACAGAGTACAGAATCAAACACAGAGTACAGAATCACACACAGAGTACAGAATCACACACACAGAGTGCAGAATCACACATAAAGAGTACAGAATCACACACCCAGAGTACAGAATCACACGCATAGTACAGAATCACACACACAGAGTACAGAATCCCATACATAGTACAGAATCACACACACAGTACAGAATCACACATAGAGTACAGAATCATCACAGAGTACAGAATCACACACAGAGTACAGAATCACATACAGTGTACAGAATCACACACAGAGTACAGAATCATACGTATAGTAAAGAATCGCACGCATAGTACAGAATCACACACAGAGTACAGAATCACACAAAGAGTACAGAAACACACAAAGAGTACAGAATCACACACACAGAGTGCGGAATCACACACAGAGTACAGAATCACACACAAGCATACAGAATCACACACACAGAGTACAGAATCACACGCATAGTACAGAATCACACACAGAGTACAGAATCACACAGAGTACAGAATCACACGCATAGTACAGAATCACACGCAGAGTACAGAATCACACACAGAGTACAGAATCACACACAGTGTACAGAATCACACACAGAGTACAGAATCACACACAGAGTACAGAATCACACACAGAGTACAGAATCACACACACAGTACAGAATCTCACACAGAGTACAGAATCACACACAGAGTACAGAATCACACACAAGCATACAGAATCACACACACAGAGTGCAGAATCACACACAGAGTACAGAATCACACACAAGAGTACAGAATCACACACAAGAGTACAGAATCACACACACAGAGTACAGAATCAAACACAGAGTACAGAATCAGACACAGAGTACAGCATCACACAAAGAGTACAGAATCACACACACAGAGTGCAGAATCACACATACAGAGTGCAGAATCACACACACAGAGTACAGAATCACACGCATAGTACAGAATCACACACTGAATACAGAATCACACAGAGTACAGAATCACACGCATAGTACAGAATCACACACGCAGAGTACAGAATCACACACAGAGTACAGAATCACACACAGAGTACAGAATCACACACACAGTACAGAATCACACACACAGAGTACAGAATCCCATACATAGTACAGAATCACACACACAGTACAGAATCACACATAGAGTACAGAATCATCACAGAGTACAGAATCACACACAGAGTACAGAATCACATACAGTGTACAGAATCACACACAGAGTACAGAATCACACGTATAGTAAAGAATCACACGCATAGTACAGAATCACACACAGCGTACAGAATCACACAAAGAGTACAGAAACACACAAAGAGTACAGAATCACACACACAGAGTGCGGAATCACACATACAGAGTGCAGAATCACACACACAGAGTACAGAATCACACGCATAGTACAGAATCACACACTGAATACAGAATCACACAGAGTACAGAATCACACGCATAGTACAGAATCAAATACAGAGTACAGAATCACACACAGAGTACAGAATCACACACAGTGTACAGAATCACACACAGAGTACAGAATAACACACATAGTACAGAATCAACACAGAGTACAGAATCACACAAAGAGTACAGAATCACACACACAGAGTGCAGAATCACACATACAGAGTGCAGAATCACACACACAGAGTACAGAATCACACGCATAGTACAGAATCACACACTGAATACAGAATCACACAGAGTACAGAATCACACGCATAGTACAGAATCACACGCATAGTACAGAATCACACACGCAGAGTACAGAATCACACACAGAGTACAGAATCACACACACAGAGTACAGAATCACACGCAGAGTGCACAATCACACACAGAGTACAGAATCACACAGAGTACAGAATCACACATACAGAGTACAGAATCACACACAGGGTACAGAATCTCACACAGAGTATAGAATCACACACAGAGTACAGAATCACACACAAGCATACAGAATCACACACACAGAGTGCAGAATCACACACAGAGTACAGAATCACACACAAGAGTACAGAATCACACACAAGAGTACAGAATCACACACACAGAGTACAGAATCAAACACAGAGTACAGAATCAGACACAGAGTACAGCATCACACAAAGAGTACAGAATCACACACACAGAGTGCAGAATCACACATACAGAGTGCAGAATCACACACACAGAGTACAGAATCACACGCATAGTACAGAATCACACACTGAATACAGAATCACACAGAGTACAGAATCACACGCATAGTACAGAATCACACACGCAGAGTACAGAATCACACACAGAGTACAGAATCACACACACAGAGTACAGAATCACACGCAGAGTGCACAATCACACACAGAGTGCAGAATCACACACAGAGTACAGAATCACACGCATAGTACAGAATCACACACACAGAGTACAGAATCACACACACAGAGTGCAGAATCACACACAGAGTACAGAATCACACACACAGAGTACATATTCACACACACAGAGTACAGAATCACACACAGAGTACAGAATCACACACAGAGTACAGAATCACACACAGAGTGCAGAATCACTCACAGAGTACAGAATCACACAGAGTACAGAATCACACTGAGTACAGAATCACACATACAGAGTACAGAATCACACACAGGGTACAGAATCACACACCGAGTACAGAATCACACACACAGTACAGAATCACACACACAGAGTACAGAATCACACAGAGTACAGAATTACACATACAGAGTACAGAATCACACACAGGGTACAGAATCTCACACAGAGTACAGAATCACACACAGGGTACAGAATCTCACACAGAGTACAGAATCACACACAGAGTACAGAATCACACACAAGCATACAGAATCACACACACAGAGTGCAGAATCACACACAGAGTACAGAATCACACACAAGAGTACAGAATCACACACAAGAGTACAGAATCACACACACAGAGTACAGAATCAAACACAGAGTACAGAATCACACACAGAGTACAGAATCACACACACAGAGTGCAGAATCACACATAAAGAGTACAGAATCACACACCCAGAGTACAGAATCACACGCATAGTACAGAATCACACACACAGAGTACAGAATCCCATACATAGTACAGAATCACACACACAGTACAGAATCACACATAGAGTACAGAATCATCACAGAGTACAGAATCACACACAGAGTACAGAATCACATACAGTGTACAGAATCACACACAGAGTACAGAATCACACGTATAGTAAAGAATCGCACGCATAGTACAGAATCACACACAGAGTACAGAATCACACAAAGAGTACAGAAACACACAAAGAGTACAGAATCACACACACAGAGTGCGGAATCACACACAGAGTACAGAATCACACACAAGCATACAGAATCACACACACAGAGTACAGAATCACACGCATAGTACAGAATCACACACAGAGTACAGAATCACACAGAGTACAGAATCACACGCATAGTACAGAATCACATACAGAGTACAGAATCACACACAGAGTACAGAATCACACACAGTGTACAGAATCACACACAGAGTACAGAATCACACACAGAGTACAGAATCACACACAGAGTACAGAATCACACACAGTACAGAATCTCACACAGAGTACAGAATCACACACAGAGTACAGAATCACACACAAGCATACAGAATCACACACACAGAGTGCAGAATCACACACAGAGTACAGAATCACACACAAGAGTACAGAATCACACACAAGAGTACAGAATCACACACACAGAGTACAGAATCAAACACAGAGTACAGAATCAGACACAGAGTGCAGCATCACACAAAGAGTACAGAATCACACACACAGAGTGCAGAATCACACATACAGAGTGCAGAATCACACACACAGAGTACAGAATCACACGCATAGTACAGAATCACACACTGAATACAGAATCACACAGAGTACAGAATCACACGCATAGTACAGAATCACACACGCAGAGTACAGAATCACACACAGAGTACAGAATCACACACACAGAGTACAGAATCACACACACAGAGTACAGAATCACACATACAGAGTGCAGAATCACACACACAGAGTACAGAATCACACGCATAGTACAGAATCACACACTGAATACAGAATCACACAGAGTACAGAATCACACGCATAGTACAGAATCACACGCATAGTACAGAATCACACACGCAGAGTACAGAATCACACACAGAGTACAGAATCACACACACAGAGTACAGAATCACACGCAGAGTGCACAATCACACACAGAGTGCAGAATCACACACAGAGTACAGAATCACACGCATAGTACAGAATCACACAAACAGAGTACAGAATCACACACACAGAGTGCAGAATCACACACAGAGTACAGAATCACACGCATAGTACAGAATCACACACACAGAGTACAGAATCACACAGAGTACAGAATCACACATACAGAGTACAGAATCACACACAGGGTACAGAATCACACACCGAGTACAGAATCACACACACAGTACAGAATCACACACACAGAGTATAGAATCACACAGAGTACAGAATGACACATACAGAGTACAGAATCACACACAGGGTACAGAATCTCACACAGAGTATAGAATCACACACAGAGTACAGAATCACACACAAGCATACAGAATCACACACACAGAGTGCAGAATCACACACAGAGTACAGAATCACACACAAGAGTACAGAATCACACACAAGAGTACAGAATCACACACACAGAGTACAGAATCAAACACAGAGTACAGAATCACACAAAGAGTACAGAATCACACACACAGAGTGCAGAATCACACATACAGAGTGCAGAATCACACACAGAGTACAGAATCACACGCATAGTACAGAATCACACACTGAATACAGAATCACACAGAGTACAGAATCACACGCATAGTACAGAATCACACGCATAGTACAGAATGACACACGCAGAGTACAGAATCACACACAGAGTACAGAATCACACACACAGAGTACAGAATCACACGCAGAGTGCACAATCACACACAGAGTGCAGAATCACACACAGAGTACAGAATCACACGCATAGTACAGAATCACACACACAGAATACAGAATCACACACACAGAGTGCAGAATCACACACAGAGTACAGAATCACACGCACAGTACAGAATCACACACACAGAGTACAGAATCACACACGCAGAGTACAGAATCACACACAGAGTACAGAATCACACATACAGAGTACAGAATCACACACAGGGTACAGAATCACACACCGAGTACAGAATCACACACACAGTACAGAATCACACACACAGAGTACAGAATCACACAGAGTACAGAATCACACATACAGAGTACAGAATCACACACAGGGTACAGAATCACACACAGAGTACAGAATCACACACACAGAGTGCAGAATCACACATAAAGAGTACAGAATCACACACACAGTACAGAATCACACACACAGAGTACAGAATCACACAGAGTACAGAATCACACATACAGAGTACAGAATCACACACAAGAGTACAGAATCACACACACAGAGTACAGAATCAAACACAGAGTACAGAATCAGACACAGAGTACAGCATCACACAAAGAGTACAGAATCACACACACAGAGTGCAGAATCACACATACAGAGTGCAGAATCACACACACAGAGTACAGAATCACACGCATAGTACAGAATCACACACTGAATACAGAATCACACAGAGTACAGAATCACACGCATAGTACAGAATCACACACGCAGAGTACAGAATCACACACAGAGTACAGAATCACACACAGAGTACAGAATCACACACACAGTACAGAATCACACACACAGAGTACAGAATCCCATACATAGTACAGAATCACACACACAGTACAGAATCACACATAGAGTACAGAATCATCACAGAGTACAGAATCACACACAGAGTACAGAATCACATACAGTGTACAGAATCACACACAGAGTACAGAATCACACGTATAGTAAAGAATCACACGCATAGTACAGAATCACACACAGCGTACAGAATCACACAAAGAGTACAGAAACACACAAAGAGTACAGAATCACACACACAGAGTGCGGAATCACACATACAGAGTGCAGAATCACACACACAGAGTACAGAATCACACGCATAGTACAGAATCACACACTGAATACAGAATCACACAGAGTACAGAATCACACGCATAGTACAGAATCAAATACAGAGTACAGAATCACACACAGAGTACAGAATCACACACAGTGTACAGAATCACACACAGAGTACAGAATAACACACATAGTACAGAATCAACACAGAGTACAGAATCACACAAAGAGTACAGAATCACACACACAGAGTGCAGAATCACACATACAGAGTGCAGAATCACACACACAGAGTACAGAATCACACGCATAGTACAGAATCACACACTGAATACAGAATCACACAGAGTACAGAATCACACGCATAGTACAGAATCACACGCATAGTACAGAATCACACACGCAGAGTACAGAATCACACACAGAGTACAGAATCACACACACAGAGTACAGAATCACACGCAGAGTGCACAATCACACACAGAGTACAGAATCACACAGAGTACAGAATCACACATACAGAGTACAGAATCACACACAGGGTACAGAATCTCACACAGAGTATAGAATCACACACAGAGTACAGAATCACACACAAGCATACAGAATCACACACACAGAGTGCAGAATCACACACAGAGTACAGAATCACACACAAGAGTACAGAATCACACACAAGAGTACAGAATCACACACACAGAGTACAGAATCAAACACAGAGTACAGAATCAGACACAGAGTACAGCATCACACAAAGAGTACAGAATCACACACACAGAGTGCAGAATCACACATACAGAGTGCAGAATCACACACACAGAGTACAGAATCACACGCATAGTACAGAATCACACACTGAATACAGAATCACACAGAGTACAGAATCACACGCATAGTACAGAATCACACACGCAGAGTACAGAATCACACACAGAGTACAGAATCACACACACAGAGTACAGAATCACACGCAGAGTGCACAATCACACACAGAGTGCAGAATCACACACAGAGTACAGAATCACACGCATAGTACAGAATCACACACACAGAGTACAGAATCACACACACAGAGTGCAGAATCACACACAGAGTACAGAATCACACACACAGAGTACATATTCACACACACAGAGTACAGAATCACACACAGAGTACAGAATCACACACAGAGTACAGAATCACACACAGAGTGCAGAATCACTCACAGAGTACAGAATCACACAGAGTACAGAATCACACTGAGTACAGAATCACACATACAGAGTACAGAATCACACACAGGGTACAGAATCACACACCGAGTACAGAATCACACACACAGTACAGAATCACACACACAGAGTACAGAATCACACAGAGTACAGAATTACACATACAGAGTACAGAATCACACACAGGGTACAGAATCTCACACAGAGTACAGAATCACACACAGGGTACAGAATCTCACACAGAGTACAGAATCACACACAGAGTACAGAATCACACACAAGCATACAGAATCACACACACAGAGTGCAGAATCACACACAGAGTACAGAATCACACACAAGAGTACAGAATCACACACAAGAGTACAGAATCACACACACAGAGTACAGAATCAAACACAGAGTACAGAATCACACACAGAGTACAGAATCACACACACAGAGTGCAGAATCACACATAAAGAGTACAGAATCACACACCCAGAGTACAGAATCACACGCATAGTACAGAATCACACACACAGAGTACAGAATCCCATACATAGTACAGAATCACACACACAGTACAGAATCACACATAGAGTACAGAATCATCACAGAGTACAGAATCACACACAGAGTACAGAATCACATACAGTGTACAGAATCACACACAGAGTACAGAATCACACGTATAGTAAAGAATCGCACGCATAGTACAGAATCACACACAGAGTACAGAATCACACAAAGAGTACAGAAACACACAAAGAGTACAGAATCACACACACAGAGTGCGGAATCACACACAGAGTACAGAATCACACACAAGCATACAGAATCACACACACAGAGTACAGAATCACACGCATAGTACAGAATCACACACAGAGTACAGAATCACACAGAGTACAGAATCACACGCATAGTACAGAATCACATACAGAGTACAGAATCACACACAGAGTACAGAATCACACACAGTGTACAGAATCACACACAGAGTACAGAATCACACACAGAGTACAGAATCACACACAGAGTACAGAATCACACACAGTACAGAATCTCACACAGAGTACAGAATCACACACAGAGTACAGAATCACACACAAGCATACAGAATCACACACACAGAGTGCAGAATCACACACAGAGTACAGAATCACACACAAGAGTACAGAATCACACACAAGAGTACAGAATCACACACACAGAGTACAGAATCAAACACAGAGTACAGAATCAGACACAGAGTGCAGCATCACACAAAGAGTACAGAATCACACACACAGAGTGCAGAATCACACATACAGAGTGCAGAATCACACACACAGAGTACAGAATCACACGCATAGTACAGAATCACACACTGAATACAGAATCACACAGAGTACAGAATCACACGCATAGTACAGAATCACACACGCAGAGTACAGAATCACACACAGAGTACAGAATCACACACACAGAGTACAGAATCACACACACAGAGTACAGAATCACACATACAGAGTGCAGAATCACACACACAGAGTACAGAATCACACGCATAGTACAGAATCACACACTGAATACAGAATCACACAGAGTACAGAATCACACGCATAGTACAGAATCACACGCATAGTACAGAATCACACACGCAGAGTACAGAATCACACACAGAGTACAGAATCACACACACAGAGTACAGAATCACACGCAGAGTGCACAATCACACACAGAGTGCAGAATCACACACAGAGTACAGAATCACACGCATAGTACAGAATCACACAAACAGAGTACAGAATCACACACACAGAGTGCAGAATCACACACAGAGTACAGAATCACACGCATAGTACAGAATCACACACACAGAGTACAGAATCACACAGAGTACAGAATCACACATACAGAGTACAGAATCACACACAGGGTACAGAATCACACACCGAGTACAGAATCACACACACAGTACAGAATCACACACACAGAGTATAGAATCACACAGAGTACAGAATGACACATACAGAGTACAGAATCACACACAGGGTACAGAATCTCACACAGAGTATAGAATCACACACAGAGTACAGAATCACACACAAGCATACAGAATCACACACACAGAGTGCAGAATCACACACAGAGTACAGAATCACACACAAGAGTACAGAATCACACACAAGAGTACAGAATCACACACACAGAGTACAGAATCAAACACAGAGTACAGAATCAGACACAGAGTACAGAATCACACAAAGAGTACAGAATCACACACACAGAGTGCAGAATCACACATACAGAGTGCAGAATCACACACAGAGTACAGAATCACACGCATAGTACAGAATCACACACTGAATACAGAATCACACAGAGTACAGAATCACACGCATAGTACAGAATCACACGCATAGTACAGAATGACACACGCAGAGTACAGAATCACACACAGAGTACAGAATCACACACACAGAGTACAGAATCACACGCAGAGTGCACAATCACACACAGAGTGCAGAATCACACACAGAGTACAGAATCACACGCATAGTACAGAATCACACACACAGAATACAGAATCACACACACAGAGTGCAGAATCACACACAGAGTACAGAATCACACGCACAGTACAGAATCACACACACAGAGTACAGAATCACACACGCAGAGTACAGAATCACACACAGAGTACAGAATCACACATACAGAGTACAGAATCACACACAGGGTACAGAATCACACACCGAGTACAGAATCACACACACAGTACAGAATCACACACACAGAGTACAGAATCACACAGAGTACAGAATCACACATACAGAGTACAGAATCACACACAGGGTACAGAATCACACACAGAGTACAGAATCACACACACAGAGTGCAGAATCACACATAAAGAGTACAGAATCACACACACAGTACAGAATCACACACACAGAGTACAGAATCACACAGAGTACAGAATCACACATACAGAGTACAGAATCACACACAGGGTACAGAATCTCACACAGAGTACAGAATCACACACAGAGTACAGAATCACACACAAGCATACAGAATCACACATACAGAGTGCAGACTCACACACAGAGTACAGAATCACACACAAGAGTACAGAATCACACACAAGAGTACAGAATCACACACACAGAGTTCAGAATCAAACACAGAGTACAAAATCACACACAGAGTACAGAATCTCACACAGCGTACAGAATCACACATACAGAGTACAGAATCACACACAGGGTACAGAATCTCACACAGAGTACAGAATCACACACAGAGTACAGAATCACACACACAGAGTACAGAATCACACGCAGAGTGCACAATCACACACAGAGTACAGAATCACACAGAGTACAGAATCACACATACAGAGTACAGAATCACACACAGGGTACAGAATCTCACACAGAGTATAGAATCACACACAGAGTACAGAATCACACACAAGCATACAGAATCACACACACAGAGTGCAGAATCACACACAGAGTACAGAATCACACACAAGAGTACAGAATCACACACAAGAGTACAGAATCACACACACAGAGTACAGAATCAAACACAGAGTACAGAATCAGACACAGAGTACAGCATCACACAAAGAGTACAGAATCACACACACAGAGTGCAGAATCACACATACAGAGTGCAGAATCACACACACAGAGTACAGAATCACACGCATAGTACAGAATCACACACTGAATACAGAATCACACAGAGTACAGAATCACACGCATAGTACAGAATCACACACGCAGAGTACAGAATCACACACAGAGTACAGAATCACACACACAGAGTACAGAATCACACGCAGAGTGCACAATCACACACAGAGTGCAGAATCACACACAGAGTACAGAATCACACACACAGAGTACATATTCACACACACAGAGTACAGAATCACACACAGAGTACAGAATCACACACAGAGTACAGAATCACACACAGAGTGCAGAATCACTCACAGAGTACAGAATCACACAGAGTACAGAATCACACTGAGTACAGAATCACACATACAGAGTACAGAATCACACACAGGGTACAGAATCACACACCGAGTACAGAATCACACACACAGTACAGAATCACACACACAGAGTACAGAATCACACAGAGTACAGAATTACACATACAGAGTACAGAATCACACACAGGGTACAGAATCTCACACAGAGTACAGAATCACACACAGGGTACAGAATCTCACACAGAGTACAGAATCACACACAGAGTACAGAATCACACACAAGCATACAGAATCACACACACAGAGTGCAGAATCACACACAGAGTACAGAATCACACACAAGAGTACAGAATCACACACAAGAGTACAGAATCACACACACAGAGTACAGAATCAAACACAGAGTACAGAATCACACACAGAGTACAGAATCACACACACAGAGTGCAGAATCACACATAAAGAGTACAGAATCACACACCCAGAGTACAGAATCACACGCATAGTACAGAATCACACACACAGAGTACAGAATCCCATACATAGTACAGAATCACACACACAGTACAGAATCACACATAGAGTACAGAATCATCACAGAGTACAGAATCACACACAGAGTACAGAATCACATACAGTGTACAGAATCACACACAGAGTACAGAATCACACGTATAGTAAAGAATCGCACGCATAGTACAGAATCACACACAGAGTACAGAATCACACAAAGAGTACAGAAACACACAAAGAGTACAGAATCACACACACAGAGTGCGGAATCACACACAGAGTACAGAATCACACACAAGCATACAGAATCACACACACAGAGTACAGAATCACACGCATAGTACAGAATCACACACAGAGTACAGAATCACACAGAGTACAGAATCACACGCATAGTACAGAATCACATACAGAGTACAGAATCACACACAGAGTACAGAATCACACACAGTGTACAGAATCACACACAGAGTACAGAATCACACACAGAGTACAGAATCACACACAGAGTACAGAATCACACACAGTACAGAATCTCACACAGAGTACAGAATCACACACAGAGTACAGAATCACACACAAGCATACAGAATCACACACACAGAGTGCAGAATCACACACAGAGTACAGAATCACACACAAGAGTACAGAATCACACACAAGAGTACAGAATCACACACACAGAGTACAGAATCAAACACAGAGTACAGAATCAGACACAGAGTGCAGCATCACACAAAGAGTACAGAATCACACACACAGAGTGCAGAATCACACATACAGAGTGCAGAATCACACACACAGAGTACAGAATCACACGCATAGTACAGAATCACACACTGAATACAGAATCACACAGAGTACAGAATCACACGCATAGTACAGAATCACACACGCAGAGTACAGAATCACACACAGAGTACAGAATCACACACACAGAGTACAGAATCACACACACAGAGTACAGAATCACACATACAGAGTGCAGAATCACACACACAGAGTACAGAATCACACGCATAGTACAGAATCACACACTGAATACAGAATCACACAGAGTACAGAATCACACGCATAGTACAGAATCACACGCATAGTACAGAATCACACACGCAGAGTACAGAATCACACACAGAGTACAGAATCACACACACAGAGTACAGAATCACACGCAGAGTGCACAATCACACACAGAGTGCAGAATCACACACAGAGTACAGAATCACACGCATAGTACAGAATCACACAAACAGAGTACAGAATCACACACACAGAGTGCAGAATCACACACAGAGTACAGAATCACACGCATAGTACAGAATCACACACACAGAGTACAGAATCACACAGAGTACAGAATCACACATACAGAGTACAGAATCACACACAGGGTACAGAATCACACACCGAGTACAGAATCACACACACAGTACAGAATCACACACACAGAGTATAGAATCACACAGAGTACAGAATGACACATACAGAGTACAGAATCACACACAGGGTACAGAATCTCACACAGAGTATAGAATCACACACAGAGTACAGAATCACACACAAGCATACAGAATCACACACACAGAGTGCAGAATCACACACAGAGTACAGAATCACACACAAGAGTACAGAATCACACACAAGAGTACAGAATCACACACACAGAGTACAGAATCAAACACAGAGTACAGAATCAGACACAGAGTACAGAATCACACAAAGAGTACAGAATCACACACACAGAGTGCAGAATCACACATACAGAGTGCAGAATCACACACAGAGTACAGAATCACACGCATAGTACAGAATCACACACTGAATACAGAATCACACAGAGTACAGAATCACACGCATAGTACAGAATCACACGCATAGTACAGAATGACACACGCAGAGTACAGAATCACACACAGAGTACAGAATCACACACACAGAGTACAGAATCACACGCAGAGTGCACAATCACACACAGAGTGCAGAATCACACACAGAGTACAGAATCACACGCATAGTACAGAATCACACACACAGAATACAGAATCACACACACAGAGTGCAGAATCACACACAGAGTACAGAATCACACGCACAGTACAGAATCACACACACAGAGTACAGAATCACACACGCAGAGTACAGAATCACACACAGAGTACAGAATCACACATACAGAGTACAGAATCACACACAGGGTACAGAATCACACACCGAGTACAGAATCACACACACAGTACAGAATCACACACACAGAGTACAGAATCACACAGAGTACAGAATCACACATACAGAGTACAGAATCACACACAGGGTACAGAATCACACACAGAGTACAGAATCACACACACAGAGTGCAGAATCACACATAAAGAGTACAGAATCACACACACAGTACAGAATCACACACACAGAGTACAGAATCACACAGAGTACAGAATCACACATACAGAGTACAGAATCACACACAGGGTACAGAATCTCACACAGAGTACAGAATCACACACAGAGTACAGAATCACACACAAGCATACAGAATCACACATACAGAGTGCAGACTCACACACAGAGTACAGAATCACACACAAGAGTACAGAATCACACACAAGAGTACAGAATCACACACACAGAGTTCAGAATCAAACACAGAGTACAAAATCACACACAGAGTACAGAATCTCACACAGCGTACAGAATCACACATACAGAGTACAGAATCACACACAGGGTACAGAATCTCACACAGAGTACAGAATCACACACAGAGTACAGAATCACACAGAGTACAGAATCACACATACAGAGTACAGAATCACACACACAGAGTGCAGAATCACACACAGAGTACAGAATCACACGCATAGTACAGAATCACACACACAGAGTACAGAATCACACAGAGTACAGAATCACACATACAGAGTACAGAAACAGATACAGGGTACAGAATCTCACACAGAGTACAGAATCACACACAGAGTACAGAATCACACACAAGCATACAGAATCACACACACAGAGTGCAGAATCACACACAGAGTACAGAATCACACACAAGAGAACAGAATCACACACAAGAGTACAGAATCACACACACAGAGTACAGAATCAAACACAGAGTACAGAATCACACACAGAGTACAGAATCACACACACAGAGTGCAGAATCACACATTAAGAGTACAGAATCACACACCCAGAGTACAGAATCACACGCATAGTACAGAATCACACACACAGAGTGCAGAATCCCATACATAGTACAGAATCACACACACAGTACAGAATCACACATAGAGTACAGAATCATCACAGAGTACAGAATCACACACAGAGTACAGAATCACATACAGTGTACAGAATCACACACAGAGTACAGAATCACACGTATAGTAAAGAATCACACGCATAGTACAGAATCACACACAGAGTACAGAATCACACAAAGAGTACAGAAACACACAAAGAGTACAGAATCACACACACAGAGTGCGGAATCACACATACAGAGTGCAGAATCACACACACAGAGTACAGAATCACACGCATAGTACAGAATCACACACTGAATACAGAATCACACAGAGTACAGAATCACACGCATAGTACAGAATCACATACAGAGTACAGAATCACACACAGAGTACAGAATCACACACAGTGTACAGAATCACACACAGAGTACAGAATCACACACAGAGTACAGAATCACACAAAGAGTACAGAATCACACACACAGAGTGCAGAATCACACATACAGAGTGCAGAATCACACACACAGAGTACAGAATCACACACTGAATACAGAATCACACAGAGTACAGAATCACACGCATAGTACAGAATCACACGCATAGTACAGAATCACACACGCAGAGTACAGAATCACACACACAGAGTACAGAATCACACGCAGAGTGCACAATCACACACAGAGTGCAGAATCACACACAGAGTACAGAATCACACGCATAGTACAGAATCACACACACAGAGTACAGAATCACACACACAGAATGCAGAATCACACACAGAGTACAGAATCACACGCATAGTACAGAATCACACACACAGAGTACAGAATCACACACAGAGTACAGAATCACACACAGAGTACAGAATCACACACAGAGTGCAGAATCACACACAGTACAGAATCACACACACAGAGTACAGAATCATACAGAGTACAGAATCACACATACAGAGTACAGAATCACACACAGGGTACAGAATCACACACCGAGTACAGAATCACACACACAGTACAGAATCACACACACAGAGTACAGAATCACACACAGAGTACAGAATCACACACACAGAGTACAGAATCACACGCAGAGTGCACAATCACACACAGAGTACAGAATCACACAGAGTACAGAATCACACATACAGAGTACAGAATCACACACAGGGTACAGAATCTCACACAGAGTATAGAATCACACACAGAGTACAGAATCACACACAAGCATACAGAATCACACACACAGAGTGCAGAATCACACACAGAGTACAGAATCACACACAAGAGTACAGAATCACACACAAGAGTACAGAATCACACACACAGAGTACAGAATCAAACACAGAGTACAGAATCAGACACAGAGTACAGCATCACACAAAGAGTACAGAATCACACACACAGAGTGCAGAATCACACATACAGAGTGCAGAATCACACACACAGAGTACAGAATCACACGCATAGTACAGAATCACACACTGAATACAGAATCACACAGAGTACAGAATCACACGCATAGTACAGAATCACACACGCAGAGTACAGAATCACACACAGAGTACAGAATCACACACACAGAGTACAGAATCACACGCAGAGTGCACAATCACACACAGAGTGCAGAATCACACACAGAGTACAGAATCACACACACAGAGTACATATTCACACACACAGAGTACAGAATCACACACAGAGTACAGAATCACACACAGAGTACAGAATCACACACAGAGTGCAGAATCACTCACAGAGTACAGAATCACACAGAGTACAGAATCACACTGAGTACAGAATCACACATACAGAGTACAGAATCACACACAGGGTACAGAATCACACACCGAGTACAGAATCACACACACAGTACAGAATCACACACACAGAGTACAGAATCACACAGAGTACAGAATTACACATACAGAGTACAGAATCACACACAGGGTACAGAATCTCACACAGAGTACAGAATCACACACAGGGTACAGAATCTCACACAGAGTACAGAATCACACACAGAGTACAGAATCACACACAAGCATACAGAATCACACACACAGAGTGCAGAATCACACACAGAGTACAGAATCACACACAAGAGTACAGAATCACACACAAGAGTACAGAATCACACACACAGAGTACAGAATCAAACACAGAGTACAGAATCACACACAGAGTACAGAATCACACACACAGAGTGCAGAATCACACATAAAGAGTACAGAATCACACACCCAGAGTACAGAATCACACGCATAGTACAGAATCACACACACAGAGTACAGAATCCCATACATAGTACAGAATCACACACACAGTACAGAATCACACATAGAGTACAGAATCATCACAGAGTACAGAATCACACACAGAGTACAGAATCACATACAGTGTACAGAATCACACACAGAGTACAGAATCACACGTATAGTAAAGAATCGCACGCATAGTACAGAATCACACACAGAGTACAGAATCACACAAAGAGTACAGAAACACACAAAGAGTACAGAATCACACACACAGAGTGCGGAATCACACACAGAGTACAGAATCACACACAAGCATACAGAATCACACACACAGAGTACAGAATCACACGCATAGTACAGAATCACACACAGAGTACAGAATCACACAGAGTACAGAATCACACGCATAGTACAGAATCACATACAGAGTACAGAATCACACACAGAGTACAGAATCACACACAGTGTACAGAATCACACACAGAGTACAGAATCACACACAGAGTACAGAATCACACACAGAGTACAGAATCACACACAGTACAGAATCTCACACAGAGTACAGAATCACACACAGAGTACAGAATCACACACAAGCATACAGAATCACACACACAGAGTGCAGAATCACACACAGAGTACAGAATCACACACAAGAGTACAGAATCACACACAAGAGTACAGAATCACACACACAGAGTACAGAATCAAACACAGAGTACAGAATCAGACACAGAGTGCAGCATCACACAAAGAGTACAGAATCACACACACAGAGTGCAGAATCACACATACAGAGTGCAGAATCACACACACAGAGTACAGAATCACACGCATAGTACAGAATCACACACTGAATACAGAATCACACAGAGTACAGAATCACACGCATAGTACAGAATCACACACGCAGAGTACAGAATCACACACAGAGTACAGAATCACACACACAGAGTACAGAATCACACACACAGAGTACAGAATCACACATACAGAGTGCAGAATCACACACACAGAGTACAGAATCACACGCATAGTACAGAATCACACACTGAATACAGAATCACACAGAGTACAGAATCACACGCATAGTACAGAATCACACGCATAGTACAGAATCACACACGCAGAGTACAGAATCACACACAGAGTACAGAATCACACACACAGAGTACAGAATCACACGCAGAGTGCACAATCACACACAGAGTGCAGAATCACACACAGAGTACAGAATCACACGCATAGTACAGAATCACACAAACAGAGTACAGAATCACACACACAGAGTGCAGAATCACACACAGAGTACAGAATCACACGCATAGTACAGAATCACACACACAGAGTACAGAATCACACAGAGTACAGAATCACACATACAGAGTACAGAATCACACACAGGGTACAGAATCACACACCGAGTACAGAATCACACACACAGTACAGAATCACACACACAGAGTATAGAATCACACAGAGTACAGAATGACACATACAGAGTACAGAATCACACACAGGGTACAGAATCTCACACAGAGTATAGAATCACACACAGAGTACAGAATCACACACAAGCATACAGAATCACACACACAGAGTGCAGAATCACACACAGAGTACAGAATCACACACAAGAGTACAGAATCACACACAAGAGTACAGAATCACACACACAGAGTACAGAATCAAACACAGAGTACAGAATCAGACACAGAGTACAGAATCACACAAAGAGTACAGAATCACACACACAGAGTGCAGAATCACACATACAGAGTGCAGAATCACACACAGAGTACAGAATCACACGCATAGTACAGAATCACACACTGAATACAGAATCACACAGAGTACAGAATCACACGCATAGTACAGAATCACACGCATAGTACAGAATGACACACGCAGAGTACAGAATCACACACAGAGTACAGAATCACACACACAGAGTACAGAATCACACGCAGAGTGCACAATCACACACAGAGTGCAGAATCACACACAGAGTACAGAATCACACGCATAGTACAGAATCACACACACAGAATACAGAATCACACACACAGAGTGCAGAATCACACACAGAGTACAGAATCACACGCACAGTACAGAATCACACACACAGAGTACAGAATCACACACGCAGAGTACAGAATCACACACAGAGTACAGAATCACACATACAGAGTACAGAATCACACACAGGGTACAGAATCACACACCGAGTACAGAATCACACACACAGTACAGAATCACACACACAGAGTACAGAATCACACAGAGTACAGAATCACACATACAGAGTACAGAATCACACACAGGGTACAGAATCACACACAGAGTACAGAATCACACACACAGAGTGCAGAATCACACATAAAGAGTACAGAATCACACACACAGTACAGAATCACACACACAGAGTACAGAATCACACAGAGTACAGAATCACACATACAGAGTACAGAATCACACACAGGGTACAGAATCTCACACAGAGTACAGAATCACACACAGAGTACAGAATCACACACAAGCATACAGAATCACACATACAGAGTGCAGACTCACACACAGAGTACAGAATCACACACAAGAGTACAGAATCACACACAAGAGTACAGAATCACACACACAGAGTTCAGAATCAAACACAGAGTACAAAATCACACACAGAGTACAGAATCTCACACAGCGTACAGAATCACACATACAGAGTACAGAATCACACACAGGGTACAGAATCTCACACAGAGTACAGAATCACACACAGAGTACAGAATCGCACAGAGTACAGAATCACACATACAGAGTACAGAATCACACACACAGAGTGCAGAATCACACACAGAGTACAGAATCACACGCATAGTACAGAATCACACACACAGAGTACAGAATCACACAGAGTACAGAATCACACATACAGAGTACAGAAACAGATACAGGGTACAGAATCTCACACAGAGTACAGAATCACACACAGAGTACAGAATCACACACAAGCATACAGAATCACACACACAGAGTGCAGAATCACACACAGAGTACAGAATCACACACAAGAGAACAGAATCACACACAAGAGTACAGAATCACACACACAGAGTACAGAATCAAACACAGAGTACAGAATCACACACAGAGTACAGAATCACACACACAGAGTGCAGAATCACACATTAAGAGTACAGAATCACACACCCAGAGTACAGAATCACACGCATAGTACAGAATCACACACACAGAGTACAGAATCCCATACATAGTACAGAATCACACACACAGTACAGAATCACACATAGAGTACAGAATCATCACAGAGTACAGAATCACACACAGAGTACAGAATCACATACAGTGTACAGAATCACACACAGAGTACAGAATCACACGTATAGTAAAGAATCACACGCATAGTACAGAATCACACACAGAGTACAGAATCACACAAAGAGTACAGAAACACACAAAGAGTACAGAATCACACACACAGAGTGCGGAATCACACATACAGAGTGCAGAATCACACACACAGAGTACAGAATCACACGCATAGTACAGAATCACACACTGAATACAGAATCACACAGAGTACAGAATCACACGCATAGTACAGAATCACATACAGAGTACAGAATCACACACAGAGTACAGAATCACACACAGTGTACAGAATCACACACAGAGTACAGAATCACACACAGAGTACAGAATCACACAAAGAGTACAGAATCACACACACAGAGTGCAGAATCACACATACAGAGTGCAGAATCACACACACAGAGTACAGAATCACACACTGAATACAGAATCACACAGAGTACAGAATCACACGCATAGTACAGAATCACACGCATAGTACAGAATCACACACGCAGAGTACAGAATCACACACACAGAGTACAGAATCACACGCAGAGTGCACAATCACACACAGAGTGCAGAATCACACACAGAGTACAGAATCACACGCATAGTACAGAATCACACACACAGAGTACAGAATCACACACACAGAATGCAGAATCACACACAGAGTACAGAATCACACGCATAGTACAGAATCACACACACAGAGTACAGAATCACACACAGAGTACAGAATCACACACAGAGTACAGAATCACACACAGAGTGCAGAATCACACACAGTACAGAATCACACACACAGAGTACAGAATCACACAGAGTACAGAATCACACATACAGAGTACAGAATCACACACAGGGTACAGAATCACACACCGAGTGCAGAATCACACACACAGTACAGAATCACACACACAGAGTACAGAATCACACAGAGTACAGAATCACACATACAGAGTACAGAATCACACACAGGGTACAGAATCTCACACAGAGTACAGAATCACACACAGAGTACAGAATCACACACAAGCATACAGAATCACACACACAGAGTACAGAATCACACAGAGTACAGAATCACACACAGAGTACAGAATCTCACACAGCGTACAGAATCACACACAGAGTACAGAATCACACACACAGAGTGTATAATCACACATAAAGAGTACAGAATCACACACACAGTACAGAATCACACACACAGAGTACAGAATCACACAGAGTACAGAATCACACATACAGAGTACAGAATCACACACAGGGTACAGAATCTCACACAGAGTACAGAATCACACACAGAGTACAGAATCACACACAAGCATACAGAATCACACACACAGAGTGCAGACTCACACACAGAGTACAGAATCACACACAAGAGTACAGAATCACACACAAGAGTACAGAATCACACACACAGAGTTCAGAATCAAACACAGAGTACAGAATCACACACAGAGTACAGAATCTCACACAGCGTACAGAATCACACATACAGAGTACAGAATCACACACAGGGTACAGAATCTCACACAGAGTACAGAATCACAGACAGAGTACAGAATCACACAGAGTACAGAATCACACATACAGAGTACAGAATCACACACACAGAGTGCAGAATCACACACAGAGTACAGAATCACACGCATAGTACAGAATCACACACACAGAGTACAGAATCACACAGAGTACAGAATCACACATACAGAGTACAGAAACAGACACAGGGTACAGAATCTCACACAGAGTACAGAATCACACACAGAGTACAGAATCACACACAAGCATACAGAATCACACACACAGAGTGCAGAATCACACACAGAGTACAGAATCACACACAAGAGAACAGAATCACACACAAGAGTACAGAATCACACACACAGAGTACAGAATCAAACACAGAGTACAGAATCACACACAGAGTACAGAATCACACACACAGAGTGCAGAATCACACATAAAGAGTACAGAATCACACACCCAGAGTACAGAATCACACGCATAGTACAGAATCACACACACAGAGTACAGAAACCCATACATAGTACAGAATCACACACACAGTACAGAATCACACATAGAGTACAGAATCATCACAGAGTACAGAATCACACACAGAGTACAGAATCACATACAGTGTACAGAATCACACACAGAGTACAGAATCACACGTATAGTAAAGAATCACACGCATAGTACAGAATCACACACAGAGTACAGAATCACACAAAGAGTACAGAAACACACAAAGAGTACAGAATCACACACACAGAGTGCGGAATCACACATACAGAGTGCAGAATCACACACACAGAGTACAGAATCACACGCATAGTACAGAATCACACACTGAATACAGAATCACACAGAGTACAGAATCACACGCATAGTACAGAATCACACGCATAGTACAGAATCACACACGCAGAGTACAGAATCACACACACAGAGTACAGAATCACACGCAGAGTGCACAATCACACACAGAGTGCAGAATCACACACAGAGTACAGAATCACACGCATAGTACAGAATCACACACACAGAGTACAGAATCACACACACAGAATGCAGAATCACACACAGAGTACAGAATCACACGCATAGTACAGAATCACACACACAGAGTACAGAATCACACACAGAGTACAGAATCACACACAGAGTACAGAATCACACACAGAGTGCAGAATCACACACAGTACAGAATCACACACACAGAGTACAGAATCACACAGAGTACAGAATCACACATACAGAGTACAGAATCACACACA
This sequence comes from Scyliorhinus torazame, assembly GCF_047496885.1. Classification (NCBI taxonomy): domain Eukaryota; kingdom Metazoa; phylum Chordata; class Chondrichthyes; order Carcharhiniformes; family Scyliorhinidae; genus Scyliorhinus; species Scyliorhinus torazame. Next base: position 81,041,715 of record NC_092718.1, on the reverse strand, counting down.
GGGTACAGAATCACACACCGAGTACAGAATCACACACACAGTACAGAATCACACACACAGAGTACAGAATCACACAGAGTACAGAATCACACATACAGAGTACAGAATCACACACAGGGTACAGAATCTCACACAGAGTACAGAATCACACACAGAGTACAGAATCACACACAAGCATACAGAATCACACACACAGAGTACAGAATCACACAGAGTACAGAATCACACACAGAGTACAGAATCTCACACAGCGTACAGAATCACACACAGAGTACAGAATCACACACACAGAGTGTATAATCACACATAAAGAGTACAGAATCACACACACAGTACAGAATCACACACACAGAGTACAGAATCACACAGAGTACAGAATCACACATACAGAGTACAGAATCACACACAGGGTACAGAATCTCACACAGAGTACAGAATCACACACAGAGTACAGAATCACACACAAGCATACAGAATCACACACACAGAGTGCAGACTCACACACAGAGTACAGAATCACACACAAGAGTACAGAATCACACACAAGAGTACAGAATCACACACACAGAGTTCAGAATCAAACACAGAGTACAGAATCACACACAGAGTACAGAATCTCACACAGCGTACAGAATCACACATACAGAGTACAGAATCACACACAGGGTACAGAATCTCACACAGAGTACAGAATCACAGACAGAGTACAGAATCACACAGAGTACAGAATCACACACACAGAGTGCAGAATCACACACAGAGTACAGAATCACACGCATAGTACAGAATCACACACACAGAGTACAGAATCACACAGAGTACAGAATCACACATACAGAGTACAGAAACAGACACAGGGTACAGAATCTCACACAGAGTACAGAATCACACACAGAGTACAGAATCACACACAAGCATACAGAATCACACACACAGAGTGCAGAATCACACACAGAGTACAGAATCACACACAAGAGAACAGAATCACACACAAGAGTACAGAATCACACACACAGAGTACAGAATCAAACACAGAGTACAGAATCACACACAGAGTACAGAATCACACACACAGAGTGCAGAATCACACATAAAGAGTACAGAATCACACACCCAGAGTACAGAATCACACGCATAGTACAGAATCACACACACAGAGTACAGAAACCCATACATAGTACAGAATCACACACACAGTACAGAATCACACATAGAGTACAGAATCATCACAGAGTACAGAATCACACACAGAGTACAGAATCACATACAGTGTACAGAATCACACACAGAGTACAGAATCACACGTATAGTAAAGAATCACACGCATAGTACAGAATCACACACAGAGTACAGAATCACACAAAGAGTACAGAAACACACAAAGAGTACAGAATCACACACACAGAGTGCGGAATCACACATACAGAGTGCAGAATCACACACACAGAGTACAGAATCACACGCATAGTACAGAATCACACACTGAATACAGAATCACACAGAGTACAGAATCACACGCATAGTACAGAATCACATACAGAGTACAGAATCACACACAGAGTACAGAATCACACACAGTGTACAGAATCACACACAGAGTACAGAATCACACACAGAGTACAGAATCACACACAGAGTACAGAATCACACAAAGAGTACAGAATCACACACACAGAGTGCAGAATCACACATACAGAGTGCAGAATCACACACACAGAGTACAGAATCACACGCATAGTACAGAATCACACACTGAATACAGAATCACACAGAGTACAGAATCACACGCATAGTACAGAATCACACGCATAGTACAGAATCACACACGCAGAGTACAGAATCACACACACAGAGTACAGAATCACACGCAGAGTGCACAATCACACACAGAGTGCAGAATCACACACAGAGTACAGAATCACACGCATAGTACAGAATCACACACACAGAGTACAGAATCACACACACAGAATGCAGAATCACACACAGAGTACAGAATCACACGCATAGTACAGAATCACACACACAGAGTACAGAATCACACACAGAGTACAGAATCACACACAGAGTGCAGAATCACACAGAGTACAGAATCACACATACAGAGTACAGAATCACACACAGGGTACAGAATCACACACCGAGTACAGAATCACACACACAGTACAGAATCACACACACAGAGTACAGAATCACACAGAGTACAGAATCACACATACAGAGTACAGAATCACACACAGGGTACAGAATCTCACACAGAGTACAGAATCACACACAGAGTACAGAATCACACACAAGCATACAGAATCACACACACAGAGTACAGAATCACACAGAGTACAGAATCACACACAGAGTACAGAATCTCACACAGCGTACAGAATCACACACAGAGTACAGAATCACACACACAGAGTGCAGAATCACACATAAAGAGTACAGAATCACACACACAGTACAGAATCACACACACAGAGTACAGAATCACACAGAGTACAGAATCACACATACAGAGTACAGAATCACACACAGGGTACAGAATCTCACACAGAGTACAGAATCACACACAGAGTACAGAATCACACACAAGCATACAGAATCACACACACAGAGTGCAGACTCACACACAGAGTACAGAATCACACACAAGAGTACAGAATCACACACAAGAGTACAGAATCACACACACAGAGTTCAGAATCAAACACAGAGTACAGAATCACACACAGAGTACAGAATCTCACACAGCGTACAGAATCACACATACAGAGTACAGAATCACACACAGGGTACAGAATCTCACACAGAGTACAGAATCACACACAGAGTACAGAATCACACAGAGTACAGAATCACACATACAGAGTACAGAATCACACACACAGAGTGCAGAATCACACACAGAGTACAGAATCACACGCATAGTACAGAATCACACACACAGAGTACAGAATCACACAGAGTACAGAATCACACATACAGAGTACAGAAACAGACACAGGGTACAGAATCTCACACAGAGTACAGAATCACACACAGAGTACAGAATCACACACAAGCATACAGAATCACACACACAGAGTGCAGAATCACACACAGAGTACAGAATCACACACAAGAGAACAGAATCACACACAAGAGTACAGAATCACACACACAGAGTACAGAATCAAACACAGAGTACAGAATCACACACAGAGTACAGAATCACACACACAGAGTGCAGAATCACACATAAAGAGTACAGAATCACACACCCAGAGTACAGAATCACACGCATAGTACAGAATCACACACACAGAGTACAGAATCCCATACATAGTACAGAATCACACACACAGTACAGAATCACACATAGAGTACAGAATCATCACAGAGTACAGAATCACACACAGAGTACAGAATCACATACAGTGTACAGAATCACACACAGAGTACAGAATCACACGTATAGTAAAGAATCACACGCATAGTACAGAATCACACACAGAGTACAGAATCACACAAAGAGTACAGAAACACACAAAGAGTACAGAATCACACACACAGAGTGCGGAATCACACATACAGAGTGCAGAATCACACACACAGAGTACAGAATCACACGCATAGTACAGAATCACACACTGAATACAGAATCACACAGAGTACAGAATCACACGCATAGTACAGAATCACATACAGAGTACAGAATCACACACAGAGTACAGAATCACACACAGTGTACAGAATCACACACAGAGTACAGAATCACACACAGAGTACAGAATCACACACAGAGTACAGAATCACACAAAGAGTACAGAATCACACACACAGAGTGCAGAATCACACATACAGAGTGCAGAATCACACACACAGAGTACAGAATCACACGCATAGTACAGAATCACACACTGAATACAGAATCACACAGAGTACAGAATCACACGCATAGTACAGAATCACACGCATAGTACAGAATCACACACGCAGAGTACAGAATCACACACACAGAGTACAGAATCACACGCAGAGTGCACAATCACACACAGAGTGCAGAATCACACACAGAGTACAGAATCACACGCATAGTACAGAATCACACACACAGAGTACAGAATCACACACACAGAATGCAGAATCACACACAGAGTACAGAATCACACGCATAGTACAGAATCACACACACAGAGTACAGAATCACACACAGAGTACAGAATCACACACAGAGTACAGAATCACACACAGAGTGCAGAATCACACACAGTACAGAATCACACACACAGAGTACAGAATCACACAGAGTACAGAATCACACATACAGAGTACAGAATCACACACACAGAGTGCAGAATCACACACAGAGTACAGAATCACACGCATAGTACAGAATCACACACACAGAGTACAGAATCACACAGAGTACAGAATCACACATACAGAGTACAGAAACAGACACAGGGTACAGAATCTCACACAGAGTACAGAATCACACACAGAGTACAGAATCACACACAAGCATACAGAATCACACACACAGAGTGCAGAATCACACACAGAGTACAGAATCACACACAAGAGAACAGAATCACACACAAGAGTACAGAATCACACACACAGAGTACAGAATCTCACACAGAGTACAGAATCACACACAGAGTACAGAATCACACACACAGAGTGCAGAATCACACATAAAGAGTACAGAATCACACACCCAGAGTACAGAATCACACGCATAGTACAGAATCACACACACAGAGTACAGAATCCCATACATAGTACAGAATCACACACACAGTACAGAATCACACATAGAGTACAGAATCATCACAGAGTACAGAATCACACACAGAGTACAGAATCACATACAGTGTACAGAATCACACACAGAGTACAGAATCACACGTATAGTAAAGAATCACACGCATAGTACAGAATCACACACAGAGTACAGAATCACACAAAGAGTACAGAAACACACAAAGAGTACAGAATCACACACACAGAGTGCGGAATCACACATACAGAGTGCAGAATCACACACACAGAGTACAGAATCACACGCATAGTACAGAATCACACACTGAATACAGAATCACACAGAGTACAGAATCACACGCATAGTACAGAATCACATACAGAGTACAGAATCACACACAGAGTACAGAATCACACACAGTGTACAGAATCACACACAGAGTACAGAATCACACACAGAGTACAGAATCACACACAGAGTACAGAATCACACAAAGAGTACAGAATCACACACACAGAGTGCAGAATCACACATACAGAGTGCAGAATCACACACACAGAGTACAGAATCACACGCATAGTACAGAATCACACACTGAATACAGAATCACACAGAGTACAGAATCACACGCATAGTACAGAATCACACGCATAGTACAGAATCACACACGCAGAGTACAGAATCACACACACAGAGTACAGAATCACACGCAGAGTGCACAATCACACACAGAGTGCAGAATCACACACAGAGTACAGAATCACACGCATAGTACAGAATCACACACACAGAGTACAGAATCACACACACAGAATGCAGAATCACACACAGAGTACAGAATCACACGCATAGTACAGAATCACACACACAGAGTACAGAATCACACACAGAGTACAGAATCACACACAGAGTACAGAATCACACACAGAGTGCAGAATCACACACAGTACAGAATCACACACACAGAGTACAGAATCACACAGAGTACAGAATCACACGTACAGAGTACAGATTCACACACAGGGTACAGAATCACACACCGAGTACAGAATCACACACACAGTACAGAATCACACACACAGAGTACAGAATCACACAGAGTACAGAATCACACATACAGAGTACAGAATCACACACAGGGTACAGAATCACACACAGAGTAGAATCACACACAGGGTACAGAATCTCACACACAGATTGCAGAATCACACACACAGAGTGCAGAATCACAAGCATAGTACAGAATCATGCACAGAATACAGAATCACACACACAGTACAGAATCACACACACAGAGTGCAGAATCACACAGAGTACAGAATCACACACAGAGTACAGAATCACACACACATAGTACATAATCATACACAGGGTACTGAATCTCACACACAGAGTACAGAATCACACACAGAGTACAGAATCACACACACAGTACAGAATCACACACACAGTACAGAATCACACACACAGTTCAGAATCACACACACAGTACAGAATCACACACACTGTACAGAATCACACACACAGTACAGAATTACACACACAGTCCAGAATCACACAGAGTACAGAATCACACACAGAGTACAGAATCACACACAGGGTACAGAATCACACACACAGAGTACAGAATCACATACAGTACAGAATCTCACACAGAGTACAGAATCACACGCACAGTACAGAATCACACATACAGAGTACAGAATCACACAGAATACAGAATCACCCACACAGAGTGCAGAATCACACACAGAGTGCAGAATCACACACGGAGTACAGAATCACACACATAGTACAGAATCACACGCATAGAACAGAATCACACACACAGAGTACAGAATCACACACACAGATTGCAGAATCACACACAGAGTACAGAATCACACGCATAGTACAGAATCACACACACAGAGTACAGAATCACACACAGAGTGCAGAATCACACACAGTACAGAATCACACACACAATACAAAATCACACACAGAGTACCGAACCACACACAGAGTACAGAATCACACACTGTGTACCAAATCACACACACAGAGTACAGAATCATACGCATAGTACAGAATCACACACACAGAATACAGAATCACACACAGAGTGCAGAATCACACACAGAGTGCAGAATCACACACATTACAGAATCACACACACAGAGTACAGAATCACACAGAGTACAGAATCACACATACAGAGTACAGAATCACACACAGTGTACAGAATCACACACAGAGTACAGAATCACACACACAGTACAGAATCACACACACAGAGTACAGAATCACACAGAGTACAGAATTACACATACAGAGTACAGAATCACACACAGGGTAAAGAATCTCACACAGAGTACAGAATCACACACAGAGTACAGAATCACACACAAGCATACAGAATCACACAAACAGAGTGCAGAATTTCACACAGAGTACAGAATCACACATACAGAGTACAGAATCACACACAGGGTACAGAATGACACACAGAGTACAGAATCACACACACAGTACAGAATCACTCACACAGAGTACAGAATCACACATACAGATTACAGAATCACACACAGGGTACAGAATCACACACTGAGTTCAGAATCATCACAGAGTACAGAATCACACACAGAGTACAGAATCACACACAAGCATACAGAATCACACAAACAGAGTGCAGAATCACACACAGAGTACAGAATCACACATACAGAATACAGAATCACACACAGGGGACAGAATGACACACAGAGTACAGAATCACACACACAGTACAGAATCACTCACACAGAGTACAGAATCACACATACAGATTACAGAATCACACACAGGGTACAGAATCACACACAGAGTTCAGAATCATCACAGAGTATAGAATCACACACAGAGTACAGAATCACACGCATAGTACAGAATCACACACACAGAGTACAGATTCACACACAGTACAGAATCACACACAAGAGTACAGAATCACACACACAGAGTACAGAATCACACACAGAGTACAGATTCACACACTCAGTACAGAATCACACACAGAGAGTACAGAATCACACACAGGGTACAGAATCACACACACAGAGTACAGAATCACATACAGTACAGAATCACACACAGAGTACAGAATCACACACACAGAGTACAGAATCACACGCAGAGTGCACAATCACACACAGAGTGCAGAATCACACACAGAGTACAGAATCACACGCATAGTACAGAATCACACACAGAGTACAGAATCACACACACAGAGTGCACAATCACACACAGAGAGCAGAATCACACAAAGAATACCGAATCACACGCATAGTATAGAATCACACTCACAGAGTACAGAATCACACACAGAGTACAGAATCACACACAGAGTGCAGAATCACACACAGTACAGAATCCCACTACAGAGTACAGAATCACACACACAGTACAGAATCACACACACTGTACAGAATCACACACACGGTACAGAATCACACACACGGAGTACAGAATCTAACACATAGAGTGCAGAATCACACAGAGTACAGAATCACACACAGAGTACAGATTCTCACACACTGAGTACAGAATCACACACAGAGAACAGAATCACACACAGAGTATAGAATCACACACAGAGTGCAGAATCACACACAGTACAGAATCCCACACACAGAGTACAGAATCACACACACAGTACAGAATCACACACACGGTACAGAATCACACACACGGTACAGAATCACACACACGGAGTACAGAATCTAACACATAGAGTGCAGAATCACACAGAGTACAGAATCACACACAGAGTACAGATTCTCACACACTGAGTACAGAATCACACGCAGTGCAGAATCACACACACAGAGTGCAGAATCACACGCATAGTACAGAATCACACACAGGGTACAGAATCACACACAGAGTAGAATCACACACAGAGTACAGAATCACACATACAGAATATAGAATCACACACAGGGGACAGAATGACACACAGAGTACAGAATCACACACACAGTACAGAATCACTCACACAGAGTACAGAATCACACATACAGATTACAGAATCACACACAGGGTACAGAATCACACACAGAGTTCAGAATCATCACAGAGTACAGAATCACACACAGAGTACAGAATCACACGCATAGTACAGAATCACACACACAGAGTACAGATTCACACACAGTACAGAATCACACACAAGAGTACAGAATCACACACACAGAGTACAGAATCACACACAGAGTACAAATTCACACACTCAGTACAGAATCACACACAGAGAGTACAGAATCACCCACAGGGTACAGAATCACACACACAGAGTACAGAATCACATACAGTACAGAATCACACACAGAGTACAGAATCACACACACAGAGTACAGAATCACACGCAGAGTGCACAATCACACACAGAGTGCAGAATCACACACAGAGTACAGAATCACACGCATAGTACAGAATCACACACAGAGTACAGAATCACACACACAGAGTGCACAATCACACACAGAGAGCAGAATCACACACAGAATACCGAATCACACGCATAGTACAGAATCACACACACAGAGTACAGAATCACACACAGAGTACAGAATCACACACAGAGTGCAGAATCACACACACTGTACAGAATCACACACACGGTACAGAATCACACACACGGAGTACAGAATCTAACACATAGAGTGCAGAATCACACAGAGTACAGAATCACACACAGAGTACAGATTCTCACACACTGAGTACAGAATCACACACAGAGAACAGAATCACACACAGAGTACAGAATCACACACAGAGTGCAGAATCCCACACAGTACAGAATCCCACACACAGAGTACAGAATCACACACACAGTACAGAATCACACACACGGTACAGAATCACACACACGGTACAGAATCACACACACGGAGTACAGATTCTCACACACTGAGTACAGAATCACACGCAGTGCAGAATCACACACACAGAGTGCAGAATCACACGCATAGTACAGAATCACACACAGGGTACAGAATCACACACAGAGTAGAATCACACACAGGGTACAGAATCTCACACACAGATTGCAGAATCACACACACAGAGTGCAGAATCACAAGCATAGTACAGAATCATGCTCAGAATACAGAATCACACACACAGTACAGAATCACACACACAGAGTGCAGAATCACACAGAGTACAGAATCACACACAGAGTACAGAATCACACACACATAGTACATAATCATACACAGGGTACTGAATCTCACACACAGAGTACAGAATCACACACAGAGTACAGAATCACACACACAGTACAGAATCACACACACAGTACAGAATCACACACACAGTACAGAATCACACACACAGAGTACAGAATCACACACAGAGTACAGAATCTCACACACAGAGTGCAGAATCACACAGAGTGCAGAATCACACACAGAGAACAGAATCACACACAGAGTACAGAATCACACACAGAGTACAGAATCACACATACAGAGTACAGAATCACACACACAGAGAACAGAATCACACACACATAGTACAGAATCACACACGGAGTGCAGAATCACACAGAGTACAGAATCACACACAGAGTACAGAATCAGGGTACAGATTCACACACAGAGTACAGAATCACACACACAGTACAGAATTACACACACAGTCCAGAATCACACAGAGTACAGAATCACACACAGAGTACAGAATCACACACAGGGTACAGAATCACACACACAGAGTACAGAATCACATACAGTACAGAATCTCACACAGAGTACAGAATCACACACAGAGTACAGAATCACACACAGAGTGCAGAATCATACACAGAGTACAGAATCACACACAGTACAGAATCTCTCACAGATACAGAATCGCACACACAATACAAAATCACACACGGAGTACAGAACCACACACAGAGTACAGAATCACACACTGAGTACTAAATCACACACACACAGTACAGAATCATACGCATAGTACAGAATTACACACACAGAGTACAGAATCACACACACAGAGTGCAGAATCACACACAGAGTGCAGAATCACACGCATAGTACAGAATCACACACACAGAGTGCAGAATCACACAGAGTACAGAATCACACATACAGAGTACAGAAGCACACACAGGGTACAGAATCACACACAGAATGCAGAATCACACATACAGAATACAGAATCACACACAGGGGACAGAATCACACAAAGAGTACAGAATCTCACACACAGTACAGAATCACACACACAGTACAGAATCACACACATATTCCCCCAGGACATCAGTACCAGTCTTGCCCAGGCGTAACCCGTCCAGTTTGTAATGGTCCCACCTCCCCCAGAATCGGTCCCAATTTCACCCAGGAATGTGAAACCCTCACACCATCTCTTCAGCCATGTAGTTATCTGATATGTTCTGCTATTTCTACTCTAACTAGCACGTGTGGCACTGGCAGTAACCCTGAGGCCTGACGTCTCGACCTTAGAGGTTTGACTTCTCATCTTTCCTCCTAACTCCCTACATTCTGCTTTTAGGACCTCATCCTTTTTTTAATCTATGTGGTTGGTGCCGACGTGCACCACTGGCTGTCCACATCCTCCAGAATGTCCTGTAACCTCTCCGAGACATCCTTGACCCTCATACCAGGGAGACAACATACCATCCTGGAGTCTCTTTTGTGGCCACAGAAACTCCTGTCTTTTCCCCTCACAATCGAATCCCCTGGAACTATTGCACTCTCACACCTTTTATTCCTCCCCTCTGCAGCAGAACCAACCATGGTGCAACAAATCTGGCTGCTGCTCTCTCGAGAGGTCACTCCCCACAATCCTGGAAGGCCAGTCCGGGGACAACACCACCTTCTCGTCACTGCTGTCACCTGCACGCCCCACCATCGCAGTGACTACCTCCTCAGTGGGGCATTTTAGTGAAGAGGCTCCTGGGTCACTATTGTGACCACAGAGGAGTCATAAAGAAACTGGATATTTGTTGAATAAGAAACTTCTTACACGTGTGCATAGGTCCTACTTGGGACTTCTCTTCTCCCACTTGGGCTGAGCTTTTATACATCATGTCCATGGGACCCCCACCCCTCAGCAGTGAAGATCGTACTCAACGAGACATACGCGGAGACTAATTGGTCCCACCCCATAGGTCTTGTGTGGGTTATAACAGTCACCTTCTGGTACGCACGTCACACATGCTGCAGCACATCAGGTGGAGGTAATGACTCCCAAAGGAGCAGGCAGTCGGAGGGCTGCCCGATTCCAGGAAACGGCTGTAGTCCGGACAGGTGGCGCACTTCTGGAAAGTATGCTCTCATCACTGGTAGAGACGCAGACACCCAGAGCCAGGTTTTACAGCAGGGAGTGTCAGCAACTTTCCAGTGCCTGCAAGTGCAGCTGGTGGAGTCCCGTCTCCTTCACGTGCAAAAGGTAACAATAATAATCTTTCTTGTCACAAGTAGGCTTACATTAACACTGCAATGAAGTTACTGTGAAAATCCCCGAGTCACCACACTCCGGCGCCTGTTCAGGTTCACAGAGGGAGAATTCAGAATGGGGCTCGTGAGAGGAAACCGGAACACCCGGAGGAAACCCACGCAGACACGGGGAGAACGTGCAAACTCCGCACAGACAGTGACCCAGCCGGGAATCGAACCTGGGACCCTGGAGCTGTGAAGCTACAGTGCTATCCACTGTGCTACTGTGGTGCCGGCAATGGTTGGTACCCAGGCCAATACTGAAAGGGTGGCAACCACGGTGACATCCTGGGACAAGACTTCAGAGCAATGTGTGAGGGCATCCAAGGCTGTGTGCCGATGGCTGAGGCACAGGACAGGGGAGCCCTGTCACAGGCAGACATGTACATTGCTGCGGTGCTCCAGAGCTTGGCCCAGTCACAAAGCGTCATGGCTGAGAGCGTTGAGTGCATTGGCCGGGCGCTGGCTGACTAGGGCTAGTCGCAGAGGGTCATATCACCGTCCCAGAGAGACCTGGCACAGTCTCAGAGGGACATGACAGGGACAGTAGGCAGCACGGTGGTCCCGTGGTTCGCACTGCTGCCTCACTGCGCTGAGGACCCGAGCTGGATCACGACCCTGGGTCACTGTCCATGTGGCGTTTGCACATTCTCCCCGTGTCTACTTGGGTCTCACACCCAGAACCCAAAGATGTGCAGGGCAGGCGGATTGGCCACGCTACATTGCCCGTTGATTGGAAAAAAAAGAATTGGGTACTCTAAATTTACTTTTAATAAATGACTGGGGCAGTGAGAGACAGGTCGCACTCGCTGAGGGACTCATCCCAGTGTCAGTGCCTCATGGCTGAGGTCATTGAGGCCATGGTTAAGATAGGAACAGGCTTCCAGGACTGGCAGCGTCAGGCGACGGTGGATCCTCCGGAGCTTACTCCAGCCACACCTCTGTCCGATGGAGTAGCCCGGGGCCGTTGAGCACCCCTAGGGAGGAGGAAGTGATGGGGCCCTGTGCTGTGCCGGTGCCGCCCCCCTCCCCCCCCCCACCCCCCCTTCAGCCGGGCCATCCAGCTCCAGGTCCTCCAGAGAACGGCTGCCAACTACCACAAGAGTGAGATATGCAACAGGCCACCTCCACTGGGGTTTCACTGTGACTGAGCGGCAGGCCATGTAAAATCAGGAAGACGGATGACACTTAAGTTGGCATGGGTGTATTAGATGGAAGATAGTTAGGGGTTAGGGCACACCATTGTACACAATCACCATTAAACACGTTTGAACCACCAGTCCGGCCTGCCTCTAACCTCTGTCTGATGGGTGTAAAGGATTTCATAGATTTCATAGAATTTACAGTGCAGAAGGAGGCCATTCGGCCCATCGAGTCTGCACCGGCTCTTGGAAAGAGCACCGTACCCAAGGTCAACACCTCCACCCTATCCCCATAACCCAGTAACCCCACCCAACTCTAAGGGCATTTTTGGACACTAAGGGCAATTTATCATGGCCAATCCACCTAACCTGCACATCTTTGGACTGTGGGAGGAAACCGGAGCACCCGGAGGAAACCCACGCACACACGGGGAGGATGTGCAGACTCCGCACAGACAGTGACCCAAGCCGGAATCGAACCTAGAGCTGTGAAGCAATTGTGCTATCCACAATGCTACCGTAGAATGGGTGTAGAATGTCTGCGGGTAGAATGTGGGGGGGGGGGGTGGGGGGAGCATGGGGGAGATGGGGAGAGGGGAAAGGAGGGGATGAAGGGGGAGGGGGAGAGGAGGGTTTGCAGGGATGTTGGGGCGGGCCAGGGCTCCCATGACACACGATCGTCCCGCATGGTGTCACCCTCAGCAAGAGGTGGCAGGGCATGGGGACAGCAGTGTGAGCCCGCCTTGTATGACCAGCATCCCCAGTGAGTGAACTATAACCATTCACCATCTCCCACAGACACCCCCCGCCCCAACATGTTTGGGCCTGTGAGATGGAATCGCCAGCACACATGCAGGGATCACTCGGGCAGACAGTGAGATGTTATCTTACAGACAAGAGTCACATTTTGTCAGACAACAAGGAGCAGCAGAGCTCATCTCACAGCGAGTCGTCATCATCCTCCATCTCATGGACAAGACCTAATACTGCCAATACCCTGTTGTGATGCTAGTCGGACCCTCAGAAGGGGGGTGGGTGAGCTGTGGTAGTGGGAAGGAGTGGAAGGCTGGGAGAGAGGTGGAGTGAAGGACTGAGGGAGAAGGAAGGTGCAGTGAAGAATTGAGGGAGAGAGAAGGTAGAGTGAAGAATTGAGGGAGAGGGAAGGTGCAGTGAAGAATTGAGGGAGAGGGAAGGTGGAGTGAAGAATTGAGGGAGAGGGAAGGTGGAGTGAAGAATTGAGGGAGAGGGAAGGTGGAGTGAAGAATTGAGGGAGAGAAGGTGGAGTGAAGGACTGAAGGAGTGGGAAGGTGGAGTGAAGAATTGAGGGAGGGGGAAGGTGGAGTGAAGAATTGAGGGAGAGGGAAGGTGGAGTGAAGGACTGAAGGAGTGGGAAGGTGGAGTGAAGAATTGAGGGAGAGGGAAGGTGGAGTGGAGAATTGAGGGAGGGGGAAGGTGGAGTGAAGAATTGAGGGAGGGGGAAGGTGGAGTGAAGAATTGAGGGAGAGAGAAGGTGGAGTGAAGGACTGAAGGAGTGGGAAGGTGGAGTGAAGAATTGAGGGAGGGGGAAGGTGGAGTGAAGAATTGAGGGAGGGGGAAGGTGGAGTGGAGAATTGAGGGAGAGGGAAGGTGGAGTGGAGAATTGAGGGAGAGGGAAGGCGGAGTGAAGAATTGAGGGAGAGGGAAGGTGGAGTGGAGAATTGAGGGAGAGGGAAGGCGGAGTGAAGAATTGAGGGAGAGGGAAGGCGGAGTGAAGAATTGAGGGAGAGGGAAGGTGGAGTGGAGAATTGAGGGAGGGGGAAGGTGGAGTGGAGAATTGAGGGAGAGGGAAGGTGGAGTGGAGAATTGAGGGAGAGGGAAGGTGGAGTGAAGAATTGAGGGAGAGGGAAGGTGGAGTGAAAAATTGAGGGAGAGGGAAGGTGGAGTGAAGAATTGAGGGAGAGGGAAGGTGGAGTGAAGAATTGAGGGAGAGGGAAGGTGGAGTGAAGAATTGAGGGAGAGAGAAGGTGGAGTGAAGGACTGAAGGAGTGGGAAGGTGGAGTGAAGAATTGAGGGAGGGGGAAGGTGGAGTGAAGAATTGAGGGAGAGGGAAGGTGGAGTGAAAAATTGAGGGAGAGGGAAGGTGGAGTGAAGGACTGAAGGAGTGGGAAGGTGGAGTGAAGAATTGAGGGAGAGGGAAGGTGGAGTGAAGAATTGAGGGAGAGGGAAGGTGGAGTGGAGAATTGAGGGAGGGGGAAGGTGGAGTGAAGAATTGAGGGAGGGGGAAGGTGGAGTGAAGAATTGAGGGAG